>NC_056727.1:717138985-717438985 GCF_019279795.1 Protopterus annectens | reverse complement strand
ACTTGGTGTTAGTAGACTCTTATTATAAGTGGTTCGAGATTGACCTACTTCCTAATCTGTCATCCAGTACTGTCATTACTAAGATGAAACATCATTTTGCAGTCTAGGGTAGTCCCCACAAAGTTATTTCTGACAATGGTACACAGTTTACTAGCCAGCAATTCAAAAGATTCACCGAAGAGTGGGACTTTACTCATGTCAGAAGTAGTCCTGAGTATCCGCATCAAATGGTTTGGCAGAACATGCAGTTCAAAGTACAAAAGAGTTACTTGAAAAGTCAAAATGCAACAATAGTGATGTTTTCCCGAATCTCTTGAATCTCAGAAATGTTCCTCGTGATAACCATCTTGGTTTACCTGCCAAGAGACTTTTTTCAAGACCAACCAGAACTACCTTACCAATCAGCAGTAGTTTATTGGTTCCAAGTGCTAAGGATAACAGATTTGTGAAAGCCCATCTATTAAAGAAATGCCTAGCCCAGAAGTCCAGCAAACCGCTCAATCCATTACATGAAGGAGAAACAGAGGGTATGCAAACATGCAAAGGTTATGATAGGATTGGAGTCGTGAAGAGTATTTGCCCAGAGCCGAGATCTTACATTGTGGAATTGCATGGAGCAGAGTTTAGGCAGAATCAGAAACATTTGATGCCGGTGTCTGAGCCTGTACCACAGCACCTAGCTTGTGAGAAAGACTCTTTAGCTTAGAGTGAGTTGTCCAGTGTGTTCCAATTTATGAGGACGTTCCAGTAAATATTCTTGCTCCTGAGATAAATTCCAAAGTTCTTGATACTAATTGTTCACCAAAGACTGTCTCTGTTGCTAAACCCAATTCTGAGTACTATGTTACTAGATCAGGTTGTATTTCAAGATCATGTTATGGATACATGGCAACTTGGACATGAACATTGTTTTTGTTTCTAATTTCTTTATTATTGCATGTGTTATTCTAATGTCATTTCATTGAAGACAATCTATTTAAGAGGGAGGATGTAGATCAGTGTATGTGTGCAACTTTAAGAAGCTTTCTAGGGGCTTGAACAAGTGTATAAATACTGAGCACGTGTGAGCCTGACTGCCATTTTGTACTAAGCAGTTGGGATGTAAGCATGTGCGTCTGTGTAGTCTGTCTGTTAATCAGTTTGTTTATGTTTTGTACTACTGCTGTCCATCCTGATGTGTTTCTATGTAATAAAGCATATAAACAAACTTTCCCGCCTGTTCGTCATCTATACTAGAGAGAGACGAGCGACAGAAATGTTGCAGTATAGCGCTGGCTGTGGAAGGCAATGTTTCATTATTTCCATTGCAATACAGAATGTCATCTGACTACATCACAAGACAGTCACCTACAGAAAATTATTCCTTAACAAGCCAGAACTACACTTAAATAAAAATTCAATATTGCAGCAATAAAGGACTAGTATCAATAGAGTTTCACCATGACAGACATGCAAGGGAGAGGCAATTCAGTTTTCACATTTTGTGTAGCTTTGAGAGATGACAATGGAAGGTTTTAAGTAAATCCCAGGTGCAGTGACTAAACAGAATGATCCAGCTTTGTGTAGAGGGAACACAGAAAGACCTGTCTTATAGCAATCATAGTGACCAAATAAAAACAGTGACCATGGACAATTAAAATCTTGAAGAGATGACTGCAAATTTATAAAGCATTTAGTAGTGAATATTTACCAAGCAGTATAAGTGGGTAGCAACTTTACAACATGACCAGGCTGCTTTATTTTCAGCCTGAAGAATCTGATACATTGAGTCGCTGTCATAACTGAGATATCTGTCAAGGGTTCAGCAGCTTTCTTACCTCTGACATTTTGGTGACACTGTCACTAGTATGTGATCTATTTGTTTGCATTGAATAGACACCAATTGAACTCTCCATGAAATGTGACATATTAAAAGACAGGAAAAGTCATGCAGTGAATTTCATAGTTCAGCATTCACTGCAGAAGTACTGGGCATCTGAAAAAGTAACTGCACTGCAGTATACGCTATGACTGCATGGCAGTAGAATCCCTAAAAGAGTGTCTTCCCTCAGAATATGTGTGTGTTCTTTGTCAGGCTAGCACACTAGCCTAATACCCTTGTAAGTAATTTAAGTCATACAGAGGCTTTCCTGCACACCTGTTCAGTATGGAAAATAAGTGAGTGAGAGGAACCCAACAACAAGCCAAGGTGTTTAAAATTAGGAATATGGATAACTGTACAGTTAAATAGATTAGTCTTTTAGAAAGAGGAATCTTTAAAATCTCTGGCTACTCTAAAATAGCACAGTCTAGATTTTATTTGCCTTCACTGCATTTTTGTGAATTAGTTCTACAGAGCAGAAAGTCACCCCACATATTTTTTGAATAATAGCGGAGGTGTATCCTGGTCTTAGAAATATTATCTGTTTGAAATAAGAGGTCATATCTGGTTGACGGTGGTCTAAAAGAAGGTCTTTGATGTATGGCTAAAAGAGAAAGATTCTCATCACTATAGATTATAGAGCCAAATGTAGGAGAGAGATTGTATAGCATAACTACTGTAGATTCATTTGTAGAGATAACCTTTAAAACAGTCTAATAGATACTACCCAAAACCCAGTTTTGCAAGCTGATAAATCCAGAGGGGATGGTCTACCATATCAAAGTCATGTTTTGGGTCTATAGATAGTCCACTTGCAAGCAGGTCATTAACAATGCAAATATAAGATGAGGCACTGCCGAGTATGAACTTGAAAATCTGTGCACTTGTCTGAAGCAACAGCGAGAAAGAGACAAAACATCAGCCAAGTTGGCACAGAGGGTTAAGGTTTGTGAGCTGTAGTTCCTGTGGTACAGAGTTTGACTCTCTCAGCCCTCATTTGCTTACTGTGTGACCTTGAGCAAGTCACTAAATAGGACATTGCAACCAGGTCACCCTTGAAAAAGGATTGTGTGTCCAGTGGGCCTACCTGGTTAATGCACAGGTAGCCTTAATAACAAATTAAGATACTAACACTTGAGAAATTTAGTAAGGATCTGTTATCTGAAATTTATCTTAAATGACAAAGGGTTTAGGATTTGTAAATCTTTATTAATGACAGAAAGAGAGAGATTAAAGATTAAATGGAGAAACTTCGTAGTAAATTTAGAAACCATTTTAAGAAAAGCTGCATACAGCTGTTTGTAAGTACCACACTATTAGTCAGGAACAGCAGGTAGACGTTAGCTTCCTTATTTGTTACACAGTGCTTCAAGTCATTGATACTGGCCCGCAACTAGTACCACAATGTTTTCCTTATGTGAGAAGTGTTGTGACTACTTTAGAGCCCAAAGAACCTGTGAAAGCACCCCTGCAAAGCTTCCTGTCTTCACTCCTAACTTCAGATGTGTACAACCTGGACGAAGAAATGAAGTAGGGCTTAGTATAGCACAATGAGGGACAAACATCTCAGAGTGATTAGTTCACAGGCTTAAGAGGTCAGGCTACTATTGGTTTAAGTCTGTCTTCTTCACTCAAATGTATCGTGATTGGTCTAGTATATTCTGTTGACTAAACAAGAAGATTTAGAATAGAATCTAAAGAAGTAAATCCACACTGTGCCATAAATCCAGGTAAAAGAAATCAGATGCCAAGACCAGAATCAATACTGAAACTGCTGAAATCATTCCAAGATGTTTACTAAAGCGTCACCATAATGAGTAAAACCAAATTTACATTTCACCAACACATGACTGTTGATTCATTAGGCCTATCAAATGTATTTTACAGTTATGGAATAAATAGACATTACTATACAGTCACATGACTGAACAATGAAATTGTGATTGGTATACCATAATAACTGAAATTGTGCACCAGACATCTATTTAAAAAGTTATTACTGAAAAGTGATGATTGTTTTCTTGGTGGGACATATGTACTCAGTATATTTTGCATCTTAACTTCCAAGTGCAACAAATAACTCACTTTTCCATCAAAATTACTTGCATTCAATGTTTCTATACCCTAAAATTTCAAACAAATAATCATTTCCACAATATAAAATATGCTTGTATTAAGCATTGCTGTAATCCTTCTTAAAATCACCAAATTCTTTATCTAAATGCCATAATGCCATAATAGCAGACATACAAGAGCAATTACTTCCTGCCTATTTTCAGATGGCAAAAGCTCCTTGTGCTATTAGCTTTATACTGCCAGCTAGTACAAGAGCGCTGAATGGCCAGTCAGCTTTCTCTGTATCTTTATTATTTATTATTACCTTGCTATTGGCTGCACTCCTATATAGGATGCTCAAACTTGCTTCTACTATCCTCTAACATTTTCTTCTACTGTGAAAATATGCCACTACTTCTCAAAAGTATATCTGACTAAAACTGATCTAGAATATTTAGTAAAAAAGGTCACCAACTCTTTTATTAAAGTTATTGCTATTATTATTCAAGCTTTCATTGGCCTGATAACTCTCCATTTTGACCACATCTAATAATTCACTCAAGAGATATTCAGTGTAACCTTGTTCCTTACAATGCTGAATTATTTTCTAGAATATCACAACTTACTGTTGCAGCCAGTGTTTTTACTCTCTGTTTTTATTGTCCCATTAGAATGTTTGCTGTTATACTGTAGCAACTTATTTCTTTAAAACAGTTTACTATAAATAAATGTTGAAAACCTAAATTAATTTGCATATACCAATTACACCTTGATAGTGTGAAGCTCATTTGGAGTATTACTAAACCCAGACTGCAATGTTAATACTGCAGTACTACATGCATACTTTGCAGATAACATATTTTGCATGGGGAGGTCAGGTGATGGACTGTAACAAGATTTTAGGAAGCAGATAATCAATAAATCAATCCATGGATAGAGATAATTAAGGGGGGTGGGGTATTCAATATACATAGTAGTCCTCAAGAAGTGAAGCTGTCACATTACATGGTGAGGTTCATATTAATTTTTATTGATGCCAGGTGTTCTCTTGTGATCAGATCACCAGTTGGTTATTGCCAGCAAAGGGTTCACTTCTCTAAATGCCAGGCATAGGTTTCCTAGAAGACAGCAATAAAATATAGGGAAGATAGAGAGTTACTATAATCTTTGGATATAAGACAAGACTTAAAGTCTGTCAATTCAGTTTGTATGGAATCCATGTTTGAGTAATTTGCAGAACAGATGCAATATTCTAGTAACTGGTCAGATAAGAGGTGGACACAAGTAAACATTTTCCTCCCTAGCATAGCTGTCAACCCCATATAGGATTGGGTGGGCAACTTCATTTGGTTTGTGCATGGTAGTGGCTATATGAATGTAAAATGAAATGCCATTGTATGCAAGAATTTCAAGGTCTTCAACTATTTTGTCAACTTTAATTTGTTGTCCATTGAAAGTACATAAAACTGGCAGGAGTATTTTGCCAAGTGTCAGAATCCTGCATGTTTTGACATGGAATGCATGGCAATTTCTACTGAAACATTTGTGTGTAAAGGTAAATACCATTTGAAGTGAGAGAGAGAGAGAGATAGATAGTGGTAGCTGGGTTCAGGATACGGTTCCCAAGTTTGTAGTCATCTGCATATTTGGTAAACCAGGAAATGGAGTCAGTTCTGACATCTGTGAAACAGAAAGTACAAAGGAGTGGTGCCATGGCCACAAGGAATAGTGAAGATATAAATTCTATCATTCCTATTGGTTGTGTATGACAATGTAACCAGCTATGGACGCAAGGTACTACAGTTAATTTTAGATCCCAGTGTTTATGTTTAGTTCCCTCAAATCATATAGTATCAAATAATTTAGCCAGTTTGAGGTAAGCTTCATGGACAAATAAACCTTCATCCAGGGTGATGGCACACTTTTGGGAAATTATATAAGGTTAAGCATACAAAATCTACCACTGAGAAAATCAAACTGCATTAGGTCTTGGTATTTGAAATGGGTGACTGTCTTGAGTTCCACAGTGGTAAGGTAGTTTATATAACAAATGAGTGAAGATTGCTGAAGTCTGGCTTGGGATATGAAAGGCATTGTTTTTGTTTTCAGAAGATAAAAGAGAACATTTGTTTAAACCAAAAAGAAGATAAAACAGAAGTTTTTGTTTAAACCAACAATAAGTAAGAGATAATCTTAGTGTATCTGAATGGTTGTTAATTGATCACTAGAGTGGTCAGACCTTTGTAAGGACCCAATAATATGAAACACAAGCATTTCCAGCACCATTGAACAACATAATCTTTTAATCTTCAATAAAGAGGCTATTCCAGCCTCACAACAGACTGTTACTATACATGGCAATATGCCAATGTGGAGACTTAAATATAGGGCAGACCACTCTACCATGGAAATATAGGCTGGCTACATACTTAAGCAGTTTATGTGGCAAAAAGAAAAAAAGAAGAAGCCCTAACTATAAATACTTCATCATTCACAAAGTGCTCATTTTTCATTTACTAGAATTGACAAGGTATATGGGTCCTTACCTTAAGAAGAAAACATGTAATTGTAGATAAAGCAGAAAACAAGGAAGATTTTCGTGTTAGGAATATTATATAAACAAGGTTTCATTCAGGAATTCTGAAAGACTGTAAGTTAAGAAAGAAGAAAGTGTATACCTTTGAAACATGACCCTAAGCTGTTTTGAAAGAAATCAAATTGTTTGGAATATAATTTTATTTTTTGTCTACCAGATGGCAAGATTGTATTGCAGTTAATTTAAGATTTTTTTCTGAAAGGTGATTATTAGAAAAATGTGTTACTTGTTTTTCATATTTAATTATATATGTTCTAATAAGCAATTTTGAAAGGCTGTAAGTGAAAAGAATCAGCCGTATGTTGTTAAGCATCATATTACACTACCTCTGTCCAAATGTATGCTCAGAATGTAACATGAGCTTTATCCACCAGAAGATAACATTGTAAGGTAGCATACTCATGGCATGATTACACTGAATCAAAGCATTCCTTTAAGACGCTTTATGGAAACGACTTACTTAATTGCTACTCTCAAGCCTATGTCTTAATTGGGCCTCAAACAAGGAAAATGAAAAAAAGCTTGTTACTGAAATATCACTGGTGCAACAGGCACCATACTCATCTTTGGTGCAGAAGGCTTAGAGTTCTAGTCCTGCACTAGGAAGCCGAATTGCTGACACTGCAGTACAACATACAGAGGATGTTGTACTCCTGAGTGTTGTTAAACCAAAGCCCCATCTGCTTGGGTTGGTGATAGCTCAAGTGGATATAAAAGATCCCATGGAACCTATCAAAAGGCGTAGTGGTCCTTTATTTATATACAAAAGAACTCTTACAACATATTTATATATTTACAAATACTTATAAATGTACATATATATATACATATATAGGCAAATATACTTACACATATTCATAATTTCCTTTACAATCATACTAAATTTTCATTCCTATTAGACCCCACTCCTTTTTCCATAACCACCATATGATTTTACTTAATATCATGGCTAAGATCTATTTACTATTAAAATTAATTGTATTTATTCTTTCATTCCATAAAACCCATATGACATAAAATAACATTTTATTTATTCCTTTAGCATATTCTTTACTTCTATTCCTATAATATATATAGTTAATCAATCATATCCATGTTTGTTTTATCCACTTTTTTCATATATTTGAAAAAGACTCTTCTTTACATAGATTTCCCCATAACTTTTTACTCTTTTATATTTCAAAAACACATGTTCTGTAGATGTTTCTTCTTGATAATGTAAACATATTCTATCACATTTCTTTTTATATGGCATATTTTATTTTATTGGTAAGTTATCTATTACCAGTCTCAGTGAAAATCTTGACATTTTACTTTCTGATTACACCATTTGCATCTTATTTTTATAACTTTATTTTTTTCAAGTGTTTAGATTTTCTCATGGTTCTACATAGTAATGTTTTAGCATTACATTCTTATACTACACTTTTCTATATTTTTCTAGATCGTCATTTTTTTTATTTTACACAAAAATATTTTTTCTTTGTAACATTTTATTTCTTTGTTGTATTCATTTTATTTCTTCATGTATACACTTTCTTTTTTACCATGTCACAAATTTATCATACTTATAATTATAAAGTTTTACTAGTAATCTTTCATATTTTTCATTTATCTACTTTAAACACTTCATACAAATTTAATGAAGCAGCATATACTACTGGGTTAATTAACCCTAAACTTCCTTCCTCTTTATTTACACAGAAAACCTTTTTACTGGGTTTAATTTAGAACCTCATATAAATAAAAAGAATATCTGCAATAATTCATTTTCAAATACTGCCAGCAACATAAATACACTTGCTAAGTATGATATTTTCCCATTAGTACTGAATTTATGAAATAAGCCTTTTTTTGAACAATTTATATGCTATCCAGAAAAGATAGGTTTGTTTTATTTCTTCTGTTGCATTTAGCCATTGAATTCTACTTACATCTTTATTCCCAAATGTTATATCTAACATGCATAACATAGAAATTTGATTCATTGTAAAATATATACCCCCTGTCTTTATTACATAACCTAAACCTTTACTTTTTTCTTTACTTAAAGCCACCCCTATCACCTTTAGACACTAATTTATGTATATCATTACTTCTTTTGTACAGATTTGTTTTTAGAATTATTATAGTGCCATCTGCATATGTTAACAGAACTGGAATTCTTAACCCTTCAAGTGTTATAAGCGCCACCTCCTTCACTTTTTAATTTATTTCACATACTATCACATTCATAGATAATGAAAGAGTATACATCTCATTGGATATCCCTGTTTTACGCCACTCTTCATATGCAGCTCTTGGCTTAACCAGCCTTTTACAAATATTTTTACTTTATTATTACTATATGCTAACATACATACTTTCTTAACTTTCTCACTTATATTCTTTCATTATTGCCCATGAGATTTCATTTCCAGTTGTAACAAATGCCATATTAAGATCGTCTATCATGATTTTCTCTTCTTCTTTTCGATTAATAATATCATTCACACTTTTTATCATGAATAATTATTGACAACCCTTCCTCTTTATAGCATATACTGTATACTAGTTTCCATATTTTCCATTTTAGTTTCAAATCTCTTTTGTGTTATTTTAATAAAGATCTTATAATCATTATTATTCAATACTATCGGTCTCCAGTTTTTTATTGTTTTATATCATCTTTCTTTCATATGAATTTAAGTATTTCACTACATAAAACTCCCTTTAACCATTTATTAAGTTCTTTAAAATAGTTTTGCCAGTTCCTTACATTTTTATATATGTCATATGCTATTGAATCTGGTCTTGCAGCTGAATCTATATTTACTTCTCCTAATACTTTATCTAGCTCATTTGAAGAAATCTCATTTTCTAACTCTTTATTCTCTTTTTCTGTTTCCATGCTTTTTTCACTTCCTTCTTTTTTCTTTAAACACTTCTTGCACATATTGTACTAGACTATTCATAATCTTTTCCTGAGTTCTTTCTATTTCTCCTTTTAAATTTTTTTATTCCTCTCATTACATTACCATGGGATCATAGGATGTTACTAGGCCTGGAGGTCATTTCATCCCAATGTAATACCATAGATATTCTAGTCAATACCCAGGATTGTATTTACTAATGACTGCTCATGTCCAGGAGGGTTGTGGGCCCTATCCCTGGTAGGACTTTATGGTGCCCCATCCACTCATCCAGTTTCCTTTTGAACAGTGTCATAGATTTACTAATCTGCCTAAGTAATTTGATACTTCTCTTTCTACTTATAAAATATCTTTGCTTATATAACACTTCTTGTATTTTTCTTGATTTATTTTATGTAATCCTTTTTTTTTGTTGAAGTACTTTCTATCATTATGTTCTAAATCTTCCAATGCATTATAACTTCTTTTATATTTTTCTTTCTCTACTTGTAAAAACCTTTTTTATATTTTTTCCTTAAATATCATCCATCATTCAGACCAATTTATATAAAATGTTCTTACAGTAATATGATGTTTCCATAACTGTATTACTAATCTCTTTTCTTCTTCATTCCATGCTCTCTCATATATCCTTTTTATTCATTTACCTATTTTATACATTCCTTGCTTTCCTTTATATCTAGCCATATTGCAAGATTATCAGAAAATCCTGTTTCAACTACCTCCCCTTCTATCACTAAACGTTCTGATATAATAAAATAATCTATTTCAGTTCTATACATACCCCTTTTGTAAGTCCATGAATTTTTGTCCCAAAGTTTTAACTCACGTCTTATAACTTCTAACATTTTTCTTATATCATTTCTTTTTACATTTACTCTTAAATCAAAGTCTCCCATTATACTATTTATATTTATCACTACATAGTCTAAAATCTGATGAAATAATCTTTCCATTTCTTTACAATTAGTATAACCATATTATATTATAAATCTGTATATTTGTTCTTTCCATTAACTCAACAAACGTTCAACATAGTAGAAAACGGGCTCTATAATAACTGATTCTGAACCCAAATAAAACCAAACTATTGCTTTTCTCCCCCACCCGTATGTCCATTCCTTACACCTTCACAATAACTTCCAATAATGGCACCACTATTTCACCAGATACCCAACACAAAACTCTTAGGGGTAATTGTTGATAATAATCTCAAATTTAATATGCATACCAATCATACTATCAAAATAATTAACAAAAAATAGGTTCTCTTTATAGAAATAAACCTTTCTTACCACATTAGCAAGGTCTGAAATTGCCTGCACTCACATACTCTCTACGCTCCTGTACACCTCACCTATCCTTATTAATGTGAATAAATCAGTACTTGAAAAACTCTCAAACTGTTATAACCATATTGCCAGATTTGCCACAGGATCGAAACATCAGACACATCATTGTCAAAAACTCAAACTTTTAGGGTGGCTAGAACTCCCCAATTTACTTCATTATAATCAACTTATAGTTACACATAACATTCTCAACAACCCGGAAAACACTCCTGGTCTTAAAAACCTCATCCACACCTATTGTACTCCCAGACCACTTCATTCCTCAAGCAAACTGTTTGTTCAAACAAACGAACCTAATAACTCAGCCAGTGACTCGCTATTTTCTAATTTTGTAGGTAAAGTTTGGATTTCCAGCTGACCTCACACAAATAGCCTCACACTCTCTATTCAAAAAATAAAAAGCCTCAAACAGCATCTTATGGCACACTGGCTATGTCCATGTACCAATCCGGACTAAGTCTCTTAACTACCCAGTCAATAACCTATCTCTCCTCTCTCTAACAGAAACAAATGTAACTCATGACTTTTCACCTTGTCATGCTTTATATCTTCCCCTACCACTCAGCCTCCTTGCTCATATATTTCTTATTCCTTTTCCATACTTTCGGACTGCCATACAACTATTTCTAATTAAAATTTAATCAGGGGATATACTACACTAATTCTAGCTTTTCCATACCTTTCCCTCTTTACTGGACTAACTAGAACTTTTCCTAATGCCCTATAACCTCCGAGTCTACTAATGCCTATTTGAATTGTTATTAACAGTTGACTATTTGTTAATATATGAAGTTATGTCTACTCTGTTTATTATCTGTATGATTGGAGCTTTTATTACAATATTCTGTATTTATCAATGGAGCATATTATACTAAGATATACTGTATAATATTATTCATATGTGAGATGGAGCGTTTCTCCCGGGACCTCTGCTGAAAATGGACATGTATCCAGTCGGAATTTCCTGGTTAACAAATGTAAAATAAAATAAATAAAAATAAATAAATAAATCTACAATGGTTAATCTTCCTATTTTTACTAAAGTTACATCTAATATCTTTACTGTATTTCTACAGAACATGGCTATTCCAGAACATCTCTCATTTCCAAATTCCAGATTATCTTTCCTCCCCATAGTTTCTCTGTTTGTAATCTTTCTTCATTTGTTAAAAATCTTGTGTCTTCTAATATAATTACATCTACATCACATGTATTACACTATTCCAAAACCCTAGTCTTCTTTCTATATTCTTAATACTATTCACATTTATAGAATGCACTCTAAAATTTTTATTTTCCCTTTTCCTAAGATTAATGGCTTCATATGTTCATTGCTAATTACTAGTCTGGCTGTCTTAATAGGCCATTCTAAGCCTAGCCAATTTCCCTTCCAAAGATAAGAATCAAACATCGTACCTTGTATCTGTGAGTCAAACACCTTAACCATTATACCAACCCCCAGTCATTAGCTGTATATATGTTTTTTTCCTCCATTCCTTTCTTTTTTCTTTTGTACGTATCCCTTTATTTATTTTTTTATTTCTAGTATGATGACCGGGGAGGTCCACTGGGCTCAGGGAGCCCATTTTCAGTGGAGGCCCGGGGAGAAAAGCTCCACATTACATAGTTTAGTTACAAAACGTTTGCTTTACATATATTAGTTACAGGTTCAATTTTGTTTTTCTCTCTTTTGCACTTCTATCAATAGAATTCTTTTTCTTTTACTACCTCTCAATGTCTTCTTCATCTCTTATTTCAGAACATTCTTCTGTCCTCTTTATTGTTTTTCTCATCTATTTTCTTCTATTTCTACTACTTTTAAAATTTCTTCTCTTTGTTCATTTTCTACTCTTTCTCTTTCCTTACTCTTTTCATCCTTGCAATTCATCCACAAATGTCCAATTTTGTTACATTTATAACATTTCAATTCAGATTTTTGCAGCATGTCCCATTTCCCACAAATACAACATTTTATTTTATCACAGTTACTTATCAACTGTCCTTCTTCTCCACAAAAAATAATGTTTTGGGTTGTCCCCAGTATTTTACAACACTCTCATCCCCCTCCACATTTATCATGCTAGGTATATGTATAATTTTTTTCTCTTTGTATTTTTAACACAATATTAGAATCCCATCCAGACTTTTTATCATAAACTTTTGCAATGTCCAGTACTTCTTTACATAACGTTTTCAAATGCCCTTTCAAAGTCTCGCTTTCCACCTCTGTTTGAAACTGCATATGAATTTTCTTTTTTGTTTGCCTGTCAGCTTCTTTTATCACATAAAGATTCCATGGGTTACAGTATTTTTTTTCATATTCTCCAAGAAAACTTTCCATTGAAAAAACAGTCTCAAATATAATGTCACAAAATGTCTCTTTGTTAATAAGATCAAATCTCATGTGCTTTTACACCCAAAGGAAGTATTACATTTTCCCACACTTCAGTGCTGTCCATTTCTTTATATGCTTTACTTTAAACCCTTACCATGTCCTTCTGTTTTCATTTTATTCTGATTTCTTTTCTGCTACATCCCTTATGCCTTCTTTTACTTTCCATGCATATGCTTTCTTTTCCATCTCCCCACTATTCGCCAGGTTTGTCTCTGCAGTCTCCTTTTGTATTTTCTCCATAATGTTCCTCCAGGAAATGTCTCCTTCATTTTTTGGCTCACTCTGCATCAGCATTTCTGTAAGTAAATGTTCCACAACCCTCCTGAATGGGAGGTTGTAATTATAGAATCATCATTTGCTGATTCATCTCCATCAAACAGATTTATTTGAAACATCTCCTCAGAATCCTGCACACATTCTCTGGCCTCAATATTTGCTTTCTCCTCAATTTTTCCCACCACTTCCATACTATTATGCATTTCTTGGCATTTAGTTTTCATCAGAGCCATGGACTAAAACTAAATGCCAAGAAATGCATAATAGTATCCTTTGGGAAGTCATCCATCCCTGGTAACTATAATATTGACAACACACCCCTTAGAGCTGACCCAGTAGTCAGGGACTTAGGGACACACATAGATAGTAATCTAGCATTTGATCATCACTTGTCTACAGTAGTGAGGAAATCATTCTATGTTGTGCAACTTCTAAACAAAAGTATGGCATCTAAGTCCAAGAAAATCATTGTTCCACTGTATTCAGCATTCATCGGACCTATCATTGAGTACAGTGCCCCCTTTGGTATGTACCTAATCAGGCATATCCAACAACTGGAACATCCACAGAGGTTCCTCACTAAAGGAATACAGGGAGTAAGTAATATGCCCTATGCAGACCACCTCAAGGCCTTATCCCTGTTTTCTGTCTCCTACAGGCGTTTGAGGGGAGATCTATGCTTGGCATACAGGGTATTGTCAGACTCCACTCTGATGGGCCTCCTGCAAATCCACAACAAACAGCAGCAGAATTACCCATTCTAAAGACTTAAACCTTGCTTGTGATATAAATAGGACCTGCTGGAGAGATAGGTTTGTATCCCAGAGTCTACCCTGTTTATGGAACAGGCTCCCCATCCATGTGAAGCAGAGTTCCTCCCTAACCCAATTCAAGTGCAACTTGGACAATTGGATGGGAAATTGGAAATTCATCCCTGGTTTGGCACCTATGTCTCTAATGAACACAGGTAACCTCTAAATGGTTCATCTCCTAGACCCATACTTACACTTATTAAGGGCAGTAGAACTTGTCAGAGATTTGGGATGCATGGCTAGGTTTAAAAAGGCCCTTGTGGTTGTTAGCCAAGTAAACACCTATGAACTTATCAACCTATGAATCATTAAAACAATTCAATCTATAGAAATGTGTTTCAGTATTAATGGCCCTAGCATACTTCAGTTTCAACTAAAAATGTATCTGACAAGGCTTACTTTTTTATCTTCTGCTTTACTTTTCCTGGCTACACAAACATTATCTGAGGTTTCATCAGACTCCATATCAGAGCAATTAAAATTAGTAATGTGGATACTAAATATCACATATATATACTGGCGATTCAGTACTAGTATACAGACTTTAAAGCATCAACAGATACATTTTAAACCATGTCTCTTACTTCCTCCTACAACAGGACACAAAATTAATAATTTAATGTGTGTGTATATTTACACACACACACACTTTATGAAACAAGATGAAAGGCATTAATGTGGCCAAACGTTTCTTCAGCTGATCACATTAGACATCAGAGTTGTACACAGTTAGATAGTGTCAATTCTTTGGGGAGAGTAAAGCTCCCAATTGATCACCAATCTGATGTCAGTGACAGCATAAATGTGTGTGTGTGTGGGGGGGGGGGGTTAAGAGGGATATATGCATAAAAAATATTCATGTCTTATTTGTAGACAATTTGTGTGGCTTCTTTACAGTTATAGGAGGTATACACCTATGAAGAAGGAATATAATTTGCTGGGATAGTTTGTGCAAGAAACATGCTCAATGCACTGTTTATGGTAACTGCATTGTAATTTCACAGCATACCTTGTACAAGTATCAGTAGATTCGGCTCACAACAAATATGCACATTTTCTAGTCCTCACAGGACAAAGCAGCAAATACATAATAAATAAAGTTACAACTATATTGTTGTATTATAATATCAGACTTAAAACCATAGGTTCTGTATGTAAAGGTGATGTTTTTAAGTATTTAAAGTGTTTAGACATGAAAAAAATATTGTGAATGGGCAACTGGCAGTTAGAAATTCAAGATTCAGATATAATGTTACTTTCGGCCTTAAAAGACATAATCTAAGAACAGTACATTTGATTTTATTTATGTTTGTTACCTGAGATAATGCTCTGATCTCCCAGGACCTTTTTTCAGGTTTAGCCCAGGAGTGCTGCTTGGTGAAGTGACCTGCTTAAAGTCATACAGTTAGGCAAAGGAGGCTGAGGGGAATTAAACCCTGGACCACTGGATTACAGAAAACAGCACATTATCAGCTCCTTAATCTCTGCACCAATTGTCACATACAGATTTTATGCCTAAACATCTTACAACAAATCTAAAACTGTTTAGAGACATGACCCTGTGATTATGACCATCACTAATATGTCTACATGACCATAAGAATGTCTTGGGCTGCAGAGTTATATTTGGTTTCTGTAAGTATGGGAATATGACTTATTTTTAGGGTGCAGTATGGATTACAGGCTGTGAACATATATGTACTGGCTGGTATTATATTTCAAAATAAAATTCCATCTATATTTCTCTGGAATAGGGATATTTGTCTCTCATTGGAAAGATGCAACCATCCAAAATTCCTCTATGGTTTAGGGGCAACTTCAAATGTTCAGCTGCATGTAAGTTCTTACGGGAAGAATGACACTCTCTGATGCAATCTATACTTGAGCATTATTGGATAACTGTCTAGAAGTGTTGCAATGAACTTCAGAAGGAAACTTAAATATCAACTGTTTTACATAGGCATACACAGAAATTTCACTGTTGGAGTCTGGCCTGCTACAACTGATTTATTTTATTAAGTACATAATTACTTTGTAGGTAGGGAATAAATACATGTCCAGAACATATCTAAACTGACTTCAAATTATATCAGAAGTAAAATTATACATATTTTGCCAGAATGGGGACCTTTTCTGTAATCAGAAAGATGACATCATCAAAACTCCCTGTACTGTCCATGGCAACATGCTTAAGCCTAGATCAGGATTAAATTACTCTAAGGGGAAAGTTACAATCTTAGGTGAATTTGTGAACCTAAATATCTATGTACAATTCCCTGAAAATTTTCCAAAGAATTATCAAATGAGAATCATATATGGTCTATTATTAATTATTTATAGGCTCCAAATGCAAGGCTGACAGATATTAAACATTCACAGTCTGCCATACGGTTTCACTTTACAATTCCGAAATACTGAAATATTGAAATTCAGTATCTGGAGACTGTAAAACCTAAAACTGAAAAACCCGAAACCCCAAAACTGTGAAATTCAAAATTGCGACTGCCCACATACACACTCCACACACAAACAAGCACACATACATCTTTCTCCCTACACTACAAACCAATAAAACACACACAAACACAACAAAACAAACACACCCGTGGACCCTACATATAAGCAGGGGTGCAAGCCTGCCTGCACCCCCCCATGCTACATCCACATACCACACTGCACATCATGAACACAGGGAATCTCACATCATGTCCATGACTCCACAACCGTGGATTTGGCATTTCCACATTCGGGATTCTGAACTTTCGTGCAAGTGCAATTTCGACACTTTGGTCTCAAGCTACTGAAGTTCAATATTTCAGTAGTTCAAGATTCTGAAGTGAAACTGCCATACTGTAAAATACTTAGTTTCCATTACAAGAAAATAGCTGACTAATGCCAGACTTATACTTATCCAGAATATACCTTGTAGCGAGCTGTCATTATATCATTAATTCATTAAAAACTTTACACAATACAACCAATTTATAAAAATATTATCAAAAGCACATGAATGAATGCCCATCCTAGGACCTGTGGTTCACAGGGATGAAGAACTGACTATCAAACAGCTGACATGAGTCTTATTAGTAGCATAGGCACTGGAGGGGGTTGGTGGAATGGATGGGAGTGAATGCCCAATGCCGGCTTGCCCATCTTGGCGATGAGGGATGGCAGTTTTGCAGTGCTGATACTTAAGTCCATAGGATCAACAGACTGGCTCACTTTCTACACCACCTTTTGCCACCCTAGGAAATTAATAGACTAATTAGGGTCTCCTTATGGGGAATGAATGAGCCAGTGAGCTGTCATCCCATCCAGGAGATACCAACAGTGGGCCGGCAGGGAAGCCACTGGGCAAATCTCATGGATTATTAAAAAACTGATGACTGAATACCATGCAATGACTGGATGACAGTAAAATAATAAAACTGTTGAAGATATTAGTAAAGGTGATGGCAGCCTAATATGAAACAAATATCTCAGTGGCCTTGATCACAGGATTATATAATCATAGAAAATGTAAAGCAATTTAGTCACAAGACTATTTAATCCTTGCCAATATCTACCCTCATGCTATATCCCCTTCTCAAGAAAGACAAAGCAGATAAGAGTAAATTATGAGCATCCCACAAATCATCCAGGATAGTAGCATGTTAGTTTAACTAGCAGAGGAAGTTTATTACAGAGATGAGTAGGAACTGGGTAATAAATCTGTCTATCACATTTTATGTATCTGTGGAGATTTAAGCCCATGATTCTCATATTAGAGGCATTATATGACTTGCAACGATGCAGGAGATCAAAGATGATGGGGTCCTTGACTGAAAAGAATGCAAGGCATAGGTGGTCATACAACAGCCTATAAGAAACTGAGTTAAGAGATGGGGTTTCAAGCCTTTACTGGTAGATCAGAGACTTCAGCCAAATAATTTTCTTGGTTAGAAAACTCTGAGGCTTTTCTGTTTGGTTAATGTATCTCGAAGGGTACAAACACAGGGGGGAATTATACTCAATATCTGGTCTAATAAGGGCTGTGTCAATAGGAATGGCAACATCTT
Source organism: Protopterus annectens (assembly GCF_019279795.1). Classification (NCBI taxonomy): domain Eukaryota; kingdom Metazoa; phylum Chordata; order Ceratodontiformes; family Protopteridae; genus Protopterus; species Protopterus annectens. The sequence goes on along the minus strand of NC_056727.1, from coordinate 717,420,668 downwards.
TTGACCTGGATGATATACCTGTAGCTATTAATCATGGTAAACAGAAGGATTTTCTGAAAACTTCTGCTACATAGTGATTGGAGAGAGAATTATTAACAGATGTACCAAGATCTCTGACTACATTATAATTTTGGAGTGGTATATTGGTTGTGCTATACATTAAGGAAGAGGGTTGTTTACCAAATGTAGCAATATTATACCTTTTTCCTTGCACCATTTGTTTATGAGGGTTATTTCCTGCTGTAATGAATAGTTGCAGTAGCTAGATTTCACTATAACAACCAGTTTGCAGTCAACTACAAACATAATTAATCAAATATCTTGATTCCCAATTTGAAGATAGGACAAGTAGATGGTGAAAAAAAGGTTCCAGTACTAAACCCTGGGATATATCACAAGTTACCATCATACTTCCTGAGGAATTGCCTGTCACCTTTACTATGTGGGTTCCACCTTTCAAGCAATAATCTACCAATTGTACCATGTGTGGATCTACTTTTAAAGCACTTAGCTTGTTTGTGATGTCAGCATGGCATGATATAGCCTGATTTAGGGTTTGAAATGGTTACATTGATATCTGCTATGTTGAGATGCCCATTAGCTGGACTCCACTGAAATAAGGCATTATCGAGCAGTAAGGGCTTTAGCCAGCATGCAGAGGCCATGGAGTCAGAGGTGTAGGCCATCCATAGTGAAGCAAGTAAGACCGTCAATTATCTCATCCGGTCCTGACATATACTGGACCCCACCCTCAGTGACACCAACTCCTAAGCCAATTGTTGAAACCAACCACCTTTTCTGTATATAGGCAGAATTCTGGACACTGGAGACATGCATAGTAAGATCCAACATGTCTCTCTACGTACCCCTCTGGGCTATGCACCTCAAGTCATTCAACACCACATGAACTACTACTAAGTCTTAATCATATCTGACTGGTAAGAGGGACTTTACAGCCCTTGTGATGTCACAAATCTTGGCACCAGAAGGACAAAGTAACTATAACCCTATTCTTCTCCAGCCTTGTGAGTGTGGAGTCAGTGTGGCTAACAATCAAGCCACCAGTTACTAAAACATTACTGTTTTTGCTCATAGAATTTGATGTACTTCCTGGTGACCTTTTACTATGTCAGGGTATGGTGCTAATATGGTGGTGGATACACATAAATACATACATACAAACAAATGTTTCAAGAACAGGCATTAATGCCATTCTAGCTTGCCAATATACCAAAACACTTGTTCCCATAATAAATGTCCAGGCTGTTCTTAAAAATATCTAAACTAGTGAAAGAAAACAGTATTCTGTCTCCATTTAAACTGTTATTAGCTTAAATAAAAAGCTGGAGGAATGATATGAAATATAAAGGGTTAATTTAAAAATAGTAAGTGTGCTGGCAAGCATATATAGCTTAGTTAGAATGCTGGCATCCATGTAAAGGAGTATGTTATTGAGAAACAAAGTCTGTAAAAATAAATGTGCAGATGGCAGCTGGAAGGACATCAACAAAGTAAAGAGATGTAACATCAAGTTTCAGATAGTGATGGAACACCACGTTTCAGATAATGCAAGACTGAGTTTCCATGGATCATCAAACTACAAAGAACCAAGGACAAGGGAACAAGGAAAACTGATATACAAAGAAAGAACTGTTATACATCAGACTGTGAGAAAAAAATATCAGACCTTTTGGTATAAATGTGACTGTGCATAAACAAGCTCTGGGTATTTGCCATAGAGAGCTGACAGTATCTGTGTTGCATGCTTGTAGATCTGAAAAGAAAATGTAAAAGTAAAGCATATTAACTGAAACGGTTGTCTTTGTGTATTTATTGTACTCAGTACAATACAGTAATAAGACTAGTTGTTTACAATAAATAGTTAAATGAACTGTGGTATGCATGCATGTAAATGCAAGTAACAGCAAGAAACAAACAGGAAGACATTGTCATAATTTTTTTCAAATAGTACTTGCTTTAATGTAATTTGGTAGTCTGTTCCAAGCATCAGCTACTCTGTCAGAGAACTAATTAGTCAATTCTCATTCTAGTTGTCTACTGATGTACTATGTTGTTCATCTGTAAATATGTTGTAAGTAATTGCTATGTAAATTGTTAATCGCTATGTAATCCAATGTAACTGTGGAGCTTTTCTCCCCGTGCCTCCGCTGAAAATGGACCTACGTCCAGTCGGACATTCCCGGGCAACACATATAAATAAAAATAAAATAAATAAAAATAAAAAATAATTCCTATACAATCTTCTAAATAGGTTATTTGATGATTCTCTAGTACTTTTTGATAACCCCAAGCATTCCCAGAGGTAGTTGTCCCTAAAGGGTCTATATCATAGCTACGAAAGCTAAATAGTTCGAATGCCACCTGTACGAACTGTAAACACCGAAAGCTGAGAATGTCGAAAGCTATAAATGTTTAATTTTTTAAAATCGAATTGCAATGGTTGGCCAGTTCATCATCCGTAAGCCTGTAACAGCGGGATACTAATCATAACGTATTGCACCATGCAATTCATACTTACTGCATAACAGCGCTGCACAATAACGGTAAACATAATACCACCACGTTACAAAATAGGCTGCAATAGACTGATAAACTAAGAAAATTAAAGTATGCAGCAATATCTAACTTAAAAGTAACAACGTAATATACCCTGCACTGAAACCATATAAAAGGAAATACTCTGCAGAGTTCAGACACTGGTGCCCTGCACTTTTACTAAACAACTATGAATATTTGTAGAAAATGCAGCACTAACTATTACATATATATGTGCTTTGTGTACAGCAAACAGATATGTGCTTACTACTCTGTTACATATATATGTGCTTTGTGTACAGCAAACAGATATGTGCTTACTACTCTGTTACATATATATCTGCTTTGTGTACAGCAAACAGATATGTGCTTACTACTCTGTTACATATATATGTGCTTTGTGTACAGCAAACAGATATGTGCTTACTACTCTGTTACATATATATGTGCTTTGTGTACAGCAGACAGATATGTGCTTACTACTCTGTTACATATATATGTGCTTTGTGCACAGCAAACAGATATGTGCTTACTACTCTGTTACATATATATGTGCTTTGTGCACAGCAAACAGATATGTGCTTACTACTCTGTTACATATATATGTGCTTTGTGTACAGCAGACAGATATGTGCTTACTACTCTGTTACATATATATGTGCTTTGTGTACAGCCAACAGATATGTGCTTACTACTCTGTTACATATATATGTGCTTTGTGTACAGCAAACAGATATGTGCTTACTACTCTGTTACATATATATGTGCTTTGTGCACAGCAGATATGTGCTTACTACTCTGTTACATATATATGTGCTTTGTGTACAGCAAACAGATATGTGCTTACTACTCTGTTACATATATATGTGCTTTGTGTACAGCAAACAGATATGTGCTTACTACTCTGTTACATATATATGTGCTTTGTGTACAGCAAACAGATATGTGCTTACTACTCTGATATATATATCAGCATAACAAAAGGAAATTACCAATATCAAAGAAAGTATTCACACAAACTACATATTGACAGTGGCTAAAGACTGCTCTATCTTGCTAACGTATACGTCTCACACTTTTAGTATCATCACTACAGTATTCAAAAATTCATTGGCGGTGTAGTTTGCTCTATTATCTAAGACTGTCTGCAATCTACGTTGCCTTTCAACTGTTTTCCTCTTCTTAGGTATGTAGGGCATCCTGACTTCATTAACAATCGGATTTCATTTACTCTGTTTTGCTCCCTGACGAGTACATTGAGTACGCAAGGGATATCTGAGATACGTCTTCCCAATAAACATCTGAGACAGCTGTGCCACCCCTCCACGTAGTTCGGTAGAGAAAGTTAATTTAAACAATGCTCATTCCAGAACTGAATGGGGAACATAGGTGGGAACTTATTACTTTCGCTAGTATGGGTTTGTTTCTTTCTAGGATGCCCAAAAACATGTGTCAGAAAAATATGACACAACATCTTTACCCTCAGGAAAGATTGACACAGTGTAGTGAATGTTGCAATCACATCCTCCTCTTTCAGAAATGACAGTGCTATGAGTTTCTTAACATCTAACTGGAAGGTAGAATTCTTACCATACAAACTAGCTAGTCCAAGAGACTGGACTTTCCTCCATACAGCTTGACCGAAATGAAAGAGGCATCCCTTACTCTGCACGTCAGTGAAATTAAACTGTACACTCTTATTGCAGCCAATTCAAAGTCAGTTACTATATACTGTACTGAGCATTCTAACTGCAGAGAGTACATTAGTTCAAAGACACACTCCCACAGGTTGTTGTATGCTTTGTATGACTTTTTAGTCATCAGACAGTAGACAAGTGGTAAACATCTCTTACTATCTGCAAAGGATATTAATCCATGGATAGTATACAACTGTCTGCAAAGCAGTCCAGTTGTCAGGAAAATACCATCCATGAACCATATGTTTGTAGAACATAAATTCTGCAGGTTTTCCTTTGTAGTAAAGACAATTACGTGTGTATTACTGTCCAGCTCTACTTTCCTCTGCTATAAAGCTACCCTCTTTTAGACTACACTTAGTAGTATCTACAGCACTCATTGTTTTGGGTGCAACACCACAAGTCAGCATCTTGTGTCGTTTTACACGGTTTACGCGCTGTAGCAATGCTCTCCTAGATGGCAAACTCAGCATACTTTCCACAGACGTGTTACAACATCATCAACTATCAATGCAGGTGTAGGTGTTGCTTACACAAGCACTTTCCCTCACTTCATAACATGCTTTATATTTATGTACTTCAGTTACATCGAGAGGGTGATAGTTTCCAGTAGATTTCACAAGCTGCTCACCATCCACTACCTTTACAGTTATAGCTCTATCCTTACATTTATGTAACATTTTTAATCTACAATACCAGTATCGTTTACATTTCACAGTTTTTTCCAGGTTATATAGGTAGCCATCTACATTTAGCATTTCTGTCCTCTTTTGAGATATAGCAGTGCCGTATGCACTACCTAGTATTCCAGGTTTGGGACACGAACTGTCAGCCATTTTGCAATCTGTGCTACTTGTAACGCACGATATATTACATAAATGCTGCAGTTTTATAACTACTGAATACCCGAAAAGGGGAGGTGTATTGCATTATCTGGCATTAGATCCATTACGTATAGTTTACACATTTCACCGTTAATATCCATTTCCTTCTACTTCCAAACAACACTTCCGTCTTTCACCTGTTCATGCATATTAATATCGGCATCGTGCTGACATTTCATGTTATACTGGTAGTACGAGGCCAACTAAAACTATTCGGAAACTCTCACTTCGAGAATATCAAAGTCCGACATTCTCAGCTTTCGGCATTTACAGTTCATACATGCGGCGTTCGAACTATTTAGCTTTTGTAGTTATGATACAGACCCTCCCTAAATGCCCTATATACCTGAATAAGATCTTCTCTTAAATATCCATAAGAGACACTGTACAAGTTCAGATATTTTAGTCTTTCATAATAACTTAGATTTTTCACATCCATGGATGGCCTTGGTATATTTCCGCTGTACTCTTTCCAGTTTATTCATGCTTGTTTTTCTATATGGTTTCCATATTGTTATTCCATACTCAAGTTTGGGTCTAATAAAACTAACAAACAATGACTTCATTATGTTTGATTTCCTAGACTTTATAAATCTTTTTATACAACCTTGTTTTTTGGCTTTTCCTGGTTAGGGGTCGCCACAGTGGAACTCCGGTCTGCTAATGATTGGCACTGGATTCTTACTGTACTGAGTTGCCAGCCCAATGCCCAACCTTCAAAGAAGGCACACCCATTCATGCACACACCTACTTGCGTGTCTTTCAAATGTCGACCGCGGGGAGGACATGCAGACTCCACACAGAAGGCGCTCCAGCCGAGAATTGAACGGGAGAACCTCTTGCTGTGAGGCAACAATGTTAACCGCTGCACCACCATGGCCTATAGTTCTAGAACTATCATTAGCCATTTGGTTGATATGATTGGAAAAACTCATAGCTGAATCTACCCATATACCCAGGTCCTTAAATGAATCTGCAGTTTCAATCACTGTGTGCATTATTAAATATTCACCTTTCAGTTTATGTCTCCCAAATCTCATATGCTTAGTTTTTGATGTATTTATCAACATATTATTCTGCTGTGGCCAAATGGTCAATTTAGTCAAATTATTTTGTAGACATGCTTTATCTGTAACACTTGTAATCAGTTTACCCAATTTCAGGTCATCAGCATATAGACTGTAGAACACCTCAGATGAAAAAGTAAGGTCTGAAAGATACAATCTAAATAAATAAGGGCCTAGTACAGAGCCCTGTGGGACACCTTGTCTGTAACCAAGGATTTCACCTGTCCAGTTGGTGTGCGATACTTGCCATGTCCTATTTGTAAGCCATGCAGCTATCCATCTTATCAACAGTACATCAATACCTAGATGTACTAATTTATTGATCAGTGTTTTATGTATGACCCTGTCAAATGCTGAAGTTAAATCTATATAAATCACATCACAGACCAATGTTTCATTCATAGCTGTTATTATATTGTTATAGAACATCGTGTTACAGGTGGTAATAGATTTATTTTCAACATATGCATGCTGATATATGGTTTCAAGTCCCAACCTATCCAGTTCTGACAATAACTTATCCAGTATTACATTCTCCATTATTTTTCCACAACATGAAAGTAGACCTAAGGGTCTATATGGTTCTGGGTTTGTCCTACTCCCCTTTCCCTTAAAGACAGGTTTAATAATTGCATGTCTCCAATCTTGAGGAATCTCCTCATATTTATATGGCCTAGTGAATAATAGACATAATGGTAGTGTAAGATCTTGTTGAAGTATTCTCAGGTCATTGTTACTTATTCAGTCTCCTCCCTGCACTTTGGATCCAGTTTGCACAGTTCTTTTTCAATATAATCTAATTTGATTCCAGTATCTGGGATTACCTGGATGTCACTAGGACAACTTACCATCCCTTTTGCGAAGCCAAATTGTTTTGCATAAGATTTTGTAAATATATCTATAATCTGTTGTGTCTGAGAATAAATTTTAGAATCTGCACACAGATTTGTGTATCTTTACTCCTTGCACATCTTCTGTGTCTATAAAAAGGTTTCCTATTATGCTCAATATCTTTATATAAATTTTCTTAAATTTTTTCTTGATCTTGTCTAACACTATGCTTAATCTGTTTGTCCAGCTTGTTTATTTCAGAGACCTAGTTTTCTTACTCCTACAAGACTATAATAGTGACTTTTTTACAACCTTCGCATAGGTCAGTTTAGTGTGGCTATGGTGAAATGTGGGCAGCAATTTGTGATGATGACAGACCATCTTACTGCGTGAGAGGGATGCCTCAAGGCCACATATATATTTCCAGCTGTCACAGACTAAACTGTTTATGTCAAGGAGAGTTCATTGTCTGTTAGAATATGACAGATCCTGCTCTTCTGAAGAGTACCAAATACTATAAGGTTGGCCACAGAAGACACACAGCAGGTTTATTTCATATGTAGTTACTAGGTGTGCAGTTGAGGAGACTACTGAGAAACCTAGCTCAAATTCCCAGATGCCCCCAAGGACTTATTCAAGGTAATACAGTAAAATGACAGATCATGTTTCATGTCTACAGTGTTCAGACCACCATCATTTTCTAAACGTTACTTGGATTTTTTACAGTTGCCACTCTTATCATTGCAAGAAAAACATCTTTAAGGGCAACTCATCAGGGCAGCTAGGATGTGTTCTGATTACACATTTTTTGGTGGAAGTTGACAAAATATTTAAGATGTTTTTCGATAGGAACTAACCCGCCCATTTTCTAAATAACATTCATAGGATGTTAGTTGAAGGTTGGGGCACTAGGTATAAACCTTTATTACGAACAGTCCAAGGAAACCCAAGGTATACCTAATTTGAACATTGATTATTCCTTGGGTAAGTTCACCAACTCTATGTTGGTGACTTACAATATGGTGTCCAAAAAGGTCAAGGATATTGTTGTCAACAATTGGAGCATTTTGAAATCTAATGTTGAGTTTTATAAAAAAAAAAAGTGGGTAAGCTTTGTTTATGATACCTGCAGAAACTGCAAAATTCATTAAAACACCCTACAAATGTGGGGCCTGCAATCAATGTCCTTACATCTTATAAGGTGAAGTCTACATCTCTGACAAATTTACACACAAAGTTTTTTTGGCATCTGGCAATTTTGCCAGTGTGGGAGCTGTGTACATTGCAATTTGTAAAGTTTGTCATAAATTTTATGTTGGAAAGACTAAATGAAACTTTAGGAAAAGAATTTATGAGTACTTGTATGCAATTTCAAGATGCAGTAGTAGTAATGCACTTTTTAAGCACACCTTGGAATGTAACAAGTCTAGATTTTTATTTCAGTTACTTGAATTAGTGCCCTGAGATGCCCGAGGTGATCTCTGGGAAGCCAGGTTGGAACACCAAGAACTCATTTGGTAACTCCAGATGGATGCAACTCATGACTTGGGTCTTAATAACCAAATTTATATAGCTCCTCTTTTAAAACTTATATCAAATAAATTATACCTGTTTACAGTATACATTTTCTAATTTAGTCAGGTTTGGACTACAGGAAATTATCAGGCAGATGTGATTTTAGATTGTTTGCAGTTCACACCTTTTTTTTAATTAAAGTGACTATTTTGAATTGTAGCAATACTTCTGGTAGATTTTGAATACATGATTTATTTGGATGGTTACTTAAATTCAGTGCTTTGTTTTGTATTAAGGTTCTGATGAAGTCCAGTTTTAAATTTAAGGGACAAAAGCACTTAACTTCTTTTTTTCTGGATCTTTTATTTTTAAAAACATGTTTTTAAAACCTGGTGGTTTAGTTTTCTTAGTTGGACACCACACCAGTTAGAAGAACATTACGTGACCCTTTTGTTGTTTTTATCGTGTTTTGGACTTGGCTGCATGGACACATGGCTGGTTTGTTGTGTTATTTAGATTTCAGTTTAAGTAATTAAAACACACTTCTCTGGTGTATGAATGGACTGAAGACATTTTTCAAATCCTGTAAAAGCAGTTCAAATCTGATTTCTTCAAGAGCTCAGATGTACAGCTAACAGCACTCCAAACAAAAGGAAAACAAGGCCTATAAGCTGAACACTATATTAAAACAACAGCAAATTGATGTCAGGATACATTTAAAATTTAAATAATCATCAAATAATGAGCTTAGAGTTAATGCAAAATGCATGCAGTGTAGCTGCATTTGGGGAAAAAGTCATTCCCCCCCTTTGATTATCAAATAAATGGAACCCTGCTTAAGGTAGATATTACAGCCCTAGGAATGTTCATCAACAATGAATTGTTCTTTGATCATTAAGTATTAGCTACAGTGAGGAAATCTATTTTCATTGTCCAGTCAACTATCAAAGGTATAACAGTCAATAATTGCATTAGATTAATTACAGATATATTACTAGAATTCAACAAATGCTAAAGGATTAATCCTGTTACAGAGTAGCTGACAAGAAAGGAAAATTTTGTATAACTAAAATGTTTGTAAATTGCTGAGATTTCTGTATACTTTTATATGTTAACAATAGGCCTGTAACTGCAGCTTTTCTCCCCGGGGTTCTGCTGAAAAAGGACCTGTGTCCAGTTGGACTTTTCCAGTAAACAAATGTAAAATAAATAAATAAATAAATAAGGTGAATAGTAGTGAAATACCACCTGACAGGCATGGTTTGGGTGACAAAAACATCCTCATCTTGCTGCATTTGTTGGGATCCCTAAGGTTAGTATTAACCTTATGGATTCCTTTTTAGATTCATTATGTTGGCTAACAACTCATAGATAATGTCCCATGTGTCCTGTATTGAGTTTTGTCTGAAGGTAATGGAATGGAAAGTGTCATGCTATAAGATTTCAAAAATAGGGGAGTCCCGGGCCATGCAAGCAGCTTGACTATAACTTGAAGCTTACATGTGATCTACTGATGAACTGGCAAAATTGGCACAATGTGCTAGTAATGAGATACTCCAATAAGTAGCTAGGCCATGGAGTTCTGAACCAATTGAAGGAGTCTGAGTCTGCAATTAGGATGTCTTAAGTACAGAGCAAGGTAGTAGTCCAGTTAGGAGGATACCAGCATATGAATCAGTAGAGGACGCTCTGCAGGCGAAATAAGGTGCTTAATAAAGATGATGTTCCTAAGATAAAACAGGAAGATCTGAAAATGGATCAGACCTGATCATTAAGAGTCAGGCTGTCATCAAAAACAACCCAGGTTACACATCACTGACATGAATTCCAGCTTATCACTACAATAGCTAATACTGAGGGTTAAGGCTGAGCAGATTAATCCCACAAATCTGTGTGCACAGCTATGACCACCCCCTTTTAGGTACTGACCTTTAGACAATTACTGAAAACAGATAGGTACATATTATAGGCAATTTGCCCAGTAATATTACTTCAAAACGTCATGAAAATCTGTCAAAATATTTTGAACAAATGCTCTATTATACACGGAGACTAAAAATAACAAACAAAGAAAGTCAGCAGTTTGAGTACATGTTTCTGAAAAATCCATCCGCAACCCCTTTTCCCATTTTTTTTACATGGGGTCAGGGTATTACTTCAACAGTAACAATCATCTAGAGTCAAGGTTCACATCAGCAGGTGGCTAGTCCTGCATTGGTTGTTCATCCATACCACACACTTGCATGCACGCAGGCACACACACGTGTATGGTCAATTTAGAATGTCCAGTTCACCTACTGCATGTCTTTGCAATGTGGGGGGAACTGGAGGACTCACTGGAAACCCATGTGAACACAGGGAGGGCATGCAGACTTCACACAAAAAGCACCCCAGCTGAGAATCGAACCAGGGAACCTCTTGCTGTGAAGCAACAACACTATCCACTGCAGTACTGTGTTTAAATGATCACTGCAAATGATTAGTGATACATAGTAAAAGCCATGGAATCAGAATTTAACACTCTACTGTTGCAGTGATAGAAAGAAGATCCCTGATAAATGCTACTCATAGCTTTAGCTAGATGTTCTAAGAAACACTTAGTCCCAATTGAGATATAAAACATCTTGAAACCAGAAACTATTACAGACATACAAATCTATGTGGAAAACAATAAAACAACACAAAACAATATAAAATTGTTTTGTAGGATACCTTGAATGCAACAAACATCCTACACTCCCAGTTTCTAGATATACCACCTCTAAGAATGCAAGAACTTGGAGAATGGCAAGCGTTACAAAACAAGGTTATTGTCTTTTTCCTTCACTAAGTTCCATGACTTCAGAACACAGTAGAATATTTACCAACACAGTAAGCTTCAATATATTAAGACACTGACAGTATACGAGAGTGATTAAACAAATGTGATAATCTGAGATCCAGCTAAACCATGCATTATTAATGGTAGTATTTCATTTTAGAATCAGTTATATTCTGGCCAGTTCAAAAATATAATTTATTTGAAGAAAAGGACAGTGGAGGTGGGAGATTAAAATTTGCCAATCAAAAAAGTATATAACAAAAACTGTAAAAACTACACTTCTAGGTAGAGTGGGCAATGGAACACATTGTTAATCAGGGAAACATTTAAATTTCCCTTCTGTTTTCATGGTAATTTATTTTAGGGACTACCATAAAGCTAGGCTTGCGTTTTAAAAGTAGCGATGTTTGTGAAGAATGAACAATTCTCTAAACAGTGTGATATTACCTAGCATGCTTTAACGGACATTATACAATGACCCCCCCCATCAATATTCCAAAACATGCACGCTGATTGGTCAGCGTGCCCATTGTAAATCAGACTTATACTAATGGAAAAAGGTCCGGTTGCCTGGACTTTTTCCATTAGTATAAGTCCTTTTTTTTTTTTTTTTAAGACAGCAACAGAGAACGGAAGAACTCCGTTGTTGTAATCTCGCTATCTCGCTATGTTAAATGGGTTTAACATAGCGAGATAGCTTAAAAAAAGCAACAGAGATCTTCCTTTCTCCGTTGCTTTTTTTAAAGCTGTCTCGCTATGTTAAACGGGTTCACTGTCGTGACCAAACCACACCAACCGTAGGTAAATCCAGCATTACGCACACTCAGGTGTGGGTTATTGCTTAAGTAACTTGCATATTCTGTCAGTAAATCAACACTTCCAATCCACAGGTAGCAGTGAACTGGGTTAAAGAATTTCAGTCATCCAGTAATGGGTTTCAATAACCTACACGCTGTAATGCAATTATGCAACAAAGTTTATTTTTAGCCATTTGTTTAAACCATTCTTAAGATATGTGTTACTGCAAGCTAAAATGTGGTTGGGTAACTTTCTGACAAATTTTATTATAACATTTCTTAATTCCATTGCATAATATTAATTAAGTAAAATGTCTGCTGATCCCACATGAGATGGTTCGATGTTCTACTTCCAAGCAAAAAAAAAAAAGGAGAGATCATACTCCAAGAAGGGGGTAGTGTGGTGAGGCATGAGCCATGTTTGTTACAGCATGCAAACATCTCAATACACAAAATAAATACATTATTTGAGGAATAATGTATTTATTTTGTGCATTGAGATGTTCTAGAATTTAAAATTTCAAATGCCACAGCATATCAACCATATATTTAATTTATGCATTTTGATAAAATTATATTTTTTGTTTCAGAATGTCAGTCTTGCTGACTGGTTTTATTTCTTTAATCCTATCATTTTATTTCAAGGTTTATCAGGGCAGAAAAAGTATTCTGTCCAGGATGATGCACTAAATATGGAAGGAGAATTCTGCATTCTGGAAGTTGGTATAAATTCCAAAAATCCTGGCTATGCCTCTTATAGTATTACAGTTAATAGATAGATGAACAAGGCCATTAATTTATTTTGTAATGAAATCATGTTAAAGAGAAGACAAGAGAAAACTACACAAACTACAAATGCATATACCTCTCCCACAATATGGGAGAGTACTGCACCCCACCATGTCACATCCTCAATGGGGAGGTTGGACTATTCTAAAGCAAACTGCATTCCATTAAGTGATAATTTGTCAAAATTCAGTGCCTCTCCCAACCCCCAAGTTCACAGCAACCAATGCAGAATTGTTCACAGAGACCCTTTACAACCATGTAAATGTCTGCAGAGAAGCTGCTATATCTACTAGAAGTAAGCCCAAAACAAACTCTAAAAACAAACTACACTGGTAGAACCCTAACCTTAACATGGTATATAACAAAAGGGAACAATCATGGTTAAAATCAGGCAGAGCAACCCCCACAATAATAAGAGCTCTCTAATTAAACTAAACAGGAACCTAAGAGGAATAATTCAGTCCAACAGGGTCAATTAAGAGGTCAAGATAGCCTCACAGGCTAAAGACAACCTTAACGACTTTTACAGCTATGTACAAAACATCGAAGGCAGCACACACCAGTGTGCTGAACTGATGGTCAATAGTGCCACTTTTACTGAGCACAGCCACATAGCCAATTTGCTGTCTGACAAATTCAGCTCAAAATTCACTCCCACTCTCCCCCATCTACCCCCATGAAATACTTACTAGCATAACTCCCCCAATTATTAACAGGGAGCAGGTCCTGGTGGTGCTCATTAGGGTCAGAAACACATTCCCAATGGTTCCTGACAATATCCTAGGATGTCTCCTAAAAAGCTTGAAACAGGACCTTTCAGGACCATTTGAGTCAGTTTTCAACTACAGCCACAAAACAGGCTTTGTACTACAAGAATGGAGGACTGCAATGATTATCCAACTTCACAAGGATGGACCAGCAACTGACCCTGGAAACTACAAACCTATTAGTCTGACTAGCCTAATCTGCAAAGACATAGGCAACATTGAGATACCAGACCCAACCCAGTTTGGCTTTGTCAAGGGAAGGTCATGCTTACTAAACCTGGTAGACTTCTTTGAGGAAAAAACACCAGGACAATGGATGAGGAGAAAATGGTGCATATCGCCTAACTGGAGCTGGCTAAGGCATTCGATACAGTGCTCACTCAAGTACGGTAGACAAACTCACTGAACTGGGCATAACCCTTCTTAACTCACTGGATTGCTAGTTGGCTCACAGACAGGACCCAAGAAGCCAGATTGCTGATACCACCTCCACTAAAAGACCAGTCACCAACGGCGTACCTCTGGATTACGTGCTGGGACTACTCCTATTTGGCATCCACTTCTCAGATGACCAAGCTGCAGATGACTGAAAATCGGGAGCTATCATAGATTATCCCATGACACAAACATCTTACAAGAGGGTTTAATACAGACCAGTGACTGGTTCCAAAGTTACAGAGTAAAGCTCAATGCAAGAAATGCATTATAGTCTCTTTTAGGAAAACTGCCACCCAAGCTAATTACTCCATTGATAAGACCTGGTAGTCAGGGATCTGGGAACACATGTAGACAGTATTATGGACTTTGACCAACACGAGGCCAAGAAAGTAAGAAAATCATTCTGTGTCACCCATCTTATAAGTAAGGACATGGCATTCAGGTTCAAGGAAGTCATAGTTCCACTTTATTCAGCCCAGCATTGAGTATAATTCCCCCTTCAGCATGAACCTGACCAGACATATGCAACATTTGGAATAATCACAAAGGTTCCTTTATGAGGAGAATTCAGGGTATAAACACATTGTCCTATATGGATCACCTTGAAGTCCCTCAGTTTACTGAGGGGTGATCTATGCCTGGCATACAAGGTATCCTTGGTTCCAGTTCTGATGGGACTTTTGCACAGCCACAAAGTGAACAGCATCAGATCCACTAGATCCAAGGTTTTAAGTTTTGCTTGTGACATAAATAAGACATGTTGGCAGACAGATATGTATTTCAGAGGTTCCCCATGCTGTGGAACAGGATCCCCATCCATGTGAAACAGATCCCATCCCTAACCCTGTGCAAGCATAAACTTGACCAATGGATGGGAAATCAGAAATTTACCCAGGGTCTGGACCCCATGTCTCTGATAGACAGAGACAGACAGTAATGCCAAAATTAACACACACCCCCAACGCCTGACCTCTAGAAACATGATAGCTAACATAGCCCCTCCTAATAAACTCCCATGATAATAGGGGCACGATTGGGTTGGATTGCATGGCCAGGTTTATAAAGGCCCTGGTGGTAATTAGCCTAGTATATACCTATGAACCTATTAAAAATTAAGGACTAGGAATTAATCCAATTGGAAAGAACATGGAAGACTTGAAAGATACATATACACATGGACACACTGTGTGGGCCATAATGATTTCTGTGTTCCAATAGTGATAATACATGCAACAGTTAGCACTGTACTGTTGTACATGGCTGTTGAATGTATGGGTGCATGGCCTTCTAAATGTGACATCCTTGAGCAGGACATCGGTGTTTCTGTATCTTTTTGATTCTTTTATTTCTTAAACATTCATATTTATTTTGTGTCTTGTTTTTTTGTATAGATACTTTTGTCCCATCCGAGAGGCTGAAATATTTTCTGTTTCCAAATATATTTCCATCCTTTTGTGTCTATGTATACTTTTGAGTTTATGTATGATGGATATATGAATCAATGGGACACCGAAATTGCCATCTACAAAAAGTTGCTGCACTAGTTTTGTTTTATAATTTCTATTTTTATTTGTAATTCTTCATTTACTGGATCACATCCATGGTACATATACTTAAGAGTAAACTGAAGATTATATCTCATGCTAACAGAGTACAATTAATGTTAATGCAATGGATGGGAGTAACATTGCAGCTCTTTCCGCAGATTCAGTGAAGGCATTAGCAGCACTCCTTGTTGAATCTTTTCCAAAGGTATACCAAATGGTTTGTCCATAGGTGTTGCAGCACTGGCTATGTACTGACATTTGCTGGTAACCTTCTGTATGTGCTGCTGTCTAAACTGATGGTGAGGAGAAAACATTATAGAGATGTTCTTTGCCCATGAAACAGTAAGGGTGACTAGTAGACAACGGGGAACAACTTTAGGTAGTAGCTGGATGACTTGTACCGCTTATTTTCATAGTACAGTATAATCACAATCTTCATGACATGCATATAAATTGTAAAAAACTAATGATGTTTATCACTTTAAACAAGACCCAGCATGCATGCTTTATGACAAACTGCAGATAGTCGCTGTATGAAAGCATGGATGGATGAATGAATGTCACAAGCTACTTACCTTCAACCCATTCTTGTGTTTTTTTTTGTAAGATGTCCTCATTAAAGCTACTCATTCTTCAACGCACAGAAGAAAAAGCTGTTTTTATACTACATTCTGCACCCAGACATATGATGGAAACTAGTCAGTCTAATGACTCGAGATGAAAATCAGAGGGTTTTACTTATCAAATGTCATTTCATAAAAAGGGACACATACATACTGCCTTAAACAGCAAGTATGTTTATCAGACTCATTATCATCGATGGTGTAGTGGAGATGTATGGATGGAGAAAGAGAAAGAAAAGGAAACATTCTATTCTAATTATATTGTGAATGTCTGGATGCTATAATGAATGAAAATATATTCACAGCCTTGTTGTACCAAAGACGAAACATCAGAAGGGCTACTGTACTATTCTATGGTCATTCTACTGGAGGCACAGCAAGGCTTTACAAACATCAGCAAAAGGAAAACGTAATACATTTTTATTTTTCCATTTTCATTCCAAAATAGTATGTGGATTATTTTTCATACACTTTAAAATTGCTATGCAAGAACTAATACAGAAAAAATGCTGTGGAAACCTTTTGAAGTTTCCATGGTTAAAGATCTCTTTGAGTTTTAATCTCCAGTCTCTGTTTACCATGGAAACCTCTTGAGATTGTAGCAGATTTATAGAAAAACAGTTACATATGCCACTCTTGCATGACTCAGCTAATGAAATCCCTGGTCCCTTCCCCTAACTAACACGGAAAGCATTACAACATTCCAGTCGACAAATTCCCCTGCACAGAACAAGTGTGTCACTTCCTGGAATACTGAATATATCCTTCACTCTCTCACTAGAACTGCTTTAAGCTTCATCATCTCCTGTAGATGTTTTGAACTCATTTCTTTTAGGGGAGTTCATTCACCAATTTGTCGGTAAAAAATAACCCCCTCACTCCTTGCAAATAATTTCTCCTGCATTCTTAGATTTGCATGTCAATTTAAGTCCCACACTCAGTTTATCTTCAGCCTGTGTCCTTCAAGGTGACTTCACAGAAGTAACTAGAATTGTAGACTGGGACACTCCAATTGTCTGTAGAGTGGGATAACCTATACTGTATAATTCCCACATACTTATTTTACTTTCCCATATGCTATATGTCTATTACATCCTTTTCCTGTTTTTGTTCCTCATATGTGTCATCTCCATTTTTTTATATTCCTTCCCTTAATTTCTGTTTTTGAGATGCATTAAAGAAATAAACTATTTCAGACTGTGGGCTGTGCCGGTTTAACTCAAGGTTGGTGTGGTTTGGTCATGAGGGTGAAATTATAGCTATAAATCCATAAAGCATGACCTTCATTCTCATTCAAGAATTTTTATTATTATTATTGTAATGCTGAATGTTTTAGTTAGCTGCAAACAGATAACAGGTTCTCATGAGAGTCAAACTCTGTATCTTGTGTCTGTGAGGTAAACACCCTGACCATTGTGCCAACCCTCAACCTCTCTTAAGTTTCTTCCCCTTTCTTTAGCAGATCATGGATTTGATCCACCACTCTCTGGGTATGGGCTCAGCATGCTTCTACTATGCCACTCTGGTGTCCTTTCACATCCTAAGGATATTGTTTCTCTGCAAAGAAGAATAGTAAAGGCATTTCAATAATGAAAGCCGAAGGAAAGTAAAAGCAAAGAAATTCGTTTCAGCTTTATGATTCAAAGGATGTACTGGTACATTAATATCATTGTAACATTTACTTACTACATTCATCTTTACATAAGTTATACAGAATCGTGAAAGCATCAGAAGTCATAACAGAACAGCACTGTACAAATAAAGGGAGAACACTGGTCATAGAACTGTAGCAGCATACTGATAGCTTAACAGCAGGAAAGTTTCAAGGAAAAATGAGCTTGGTATACTACAATGTCTAGAAATAACACATTATTCTATACTTTTGTTTAGATAAAAATAAGCTTGGTATACTACACTGTGTAGAAATAACACATTATTCTATACTTTTTCAGGTTGTTCTAATTCATGTAAGTCACTTTCAATTCTATCATGGAGTATACTGTATGCATGAAGCAAATTATTATAATCAGAGTTCTGTCCAAGACTGCCAACTGCTAACAGGTCCTGTAAGATGCTCCTCAATGGAAATCTTTTCTGACTGGAAAGAACTTGGGTATATACTCAAAAATCCCTTTAAAGTACAGAATAAAATGATCATTCACTGACACAGGCAAAAGAAAAAGTTGAAGAAAATTAAAGATTTAACTTTATGAGGACTTTTTACAGTAGACAAGATTGAATTATTTTACAAAAAAATGACCACCAGCAAATCTACACAATTGAATATGAAATCGAAGGGAGACATACAATAAGAAATGTTCTCAGTCAAGGAAGTTCCACTTGAAACAGAGCAATTTTGAAAACAAGATGACCTTGTAAGAGAATTGCTTTACAGAAGTATTTGTCTTTACTACCACTGCCTACCAGTCATTAGCCCCTTCTTAATAAGTCAGCTCATTTATTCTCCCATTACCAGGGGGTGAGTTTCTTAAGTGACTTTAATCCCCTTACCCATGCCCTAATGACAGCCCATGGGTGTGATGTGCAATGGGCATCAATGTTGCACTGCCTTCACATCTGCAAGGGGCTGATGCCAGTAGGACTGCACCACCCCCCCATAGGAGGGGCTGCATGGCCTTTTCCCTGGTCTTCAACATAGAAACCATCCAGAATGCATATATTGCAGAAATAGTCCCCACTAGGATGGGCACACCCATCATCCCTACCTGTGCACTCAAGATCATAACCCATTATTCAAACTAAGGTCATCTGGTCCACAATCAGGACTTTATCCCACTACACAAACAGTGCAGGCTAAAGAAACAGAAATGTTAAAAAATATGCAACACCGGGAAAATCAAATAAAAGAAACATAATCTGATGTACCAGATATAGGTGGAAGAGTAAAATAAAATGAAACCAGAATGAATTCTTACTGAATCAAAAATACATGGCTAATAAACGGGGTAGATAACATGGAAACAGAACAAAAAGAAACAATTTAGGAATTGATGGGATAACTGAAGGAATGTGGTGAACTACAACAGTGAATTTCTGAAACTCATAGATTCCTATGGTATTAAAATATGAGAGGGACAGTTTATGCTATAAAATGAGCACATAGGTATTTAACAAAATCTCCAACAAATACTAATGTCATCCAGGCCAATAACAGTGAATTTCTTTATTTTTAGACAAGGAACTGGTTCGTTGATCTGAACTTTTGATAAAAGGATATTCGCTGAATAGGGGTTGATGAATAGCTTTTTGCGGAACTGGAGTTTCGATAAACTATGAAGAAAACTGCTAAACTGATAGAGTAATTAAGATATGTCTATGTGGCCACATTCAGCATCACTGGTTGGTCTGCAAGGACTCTGTCTTTATGAAAGATGAGGTAGTGTGTTTTGAAACTTAAAGGCTGTCATTCTGAGACTTGTCTTGCTGAAGTGATTCCTACCATGAACAGTGTTTTCTATGTCAGGAATTTTAATTCCATCTTTGAACCTTGCTCAGAGGTAAAGTTGGCTTCTCTATCATAAAGTTAAATCACATGGGCCTCTGATGAAGGCTTTACATACTTTCATGATACTAATGAGGACTGGTTCAGTCCCTGAAGGAAGTGTGAAAGGCTGCTAAATAGCTTTACAGATAAGTAGCTTAATTCTGAATCAAAAATCTGAGACAAATAATCTAGTTAGTACAGTTGTGTAACTAAACTTGCCATAACAGTAGATGTTCTACTAGATCACTGCTGAAGTAGCCCAAGCTACTAAGAATATGGCCACCTGGCCAGCTTTTCAAAACGTAAGGGCAGTTTCCATACAGTAACTGGCAGAAGTTTTAGCAAAAGGTAGAGTACCAAAAACTTCAGAACTTCCTTGCTCCAAGAAGGGAGGCAATAGCCCTGAAAGGGAAAATGCTATGATACATAAAAGAAAAGTAACTATATACACAACATACAACCACAACCTGGCAAAATAAATAAACAAATAAATAAAAAACTACAGAAGGGGGGTTGGAGGGAAGGACATCTACTGCAGCAGCCATCTATTAGAATATCTGTTAAGTTTACTTACAAGTACTATGCTCAATATTAGATCACTACTGCAACAGTCTTAGCTTAGAAACAAATGGGGAAGAGGAAGGAATTAATGATCTAGAAGCCCTCTGGAGAATGGCCATAGCAAAGCCTGTTCTGGACCCAGAAAAGGAATCCAGTTTATAATGCTTTGTAAGTGTGTGTACAGAGGACAAAGTTACTGCATCTATAATACTTAAGAGCACACTCCTTTCCAGAAAACCAGCAAAGAAGCCAAAGCGCTAGTGGAATTGGCCCTAACCCTGTCCAAAAGTGCCTTGTTATGGTGAGAGCGGCACAAAGAAATACCACAAGATAACCATCTAGAAATAATCTGCTTTGACACTGCTTGTCCTTTCCTCTTACCTTTATAGGAGACAAACAGCTGATCAGCTTTCCTAAAGAATTAGTTTTGTCTAGGAGGTATCTAAGCTGCCTGTCGACATCCAGAATGAGATTTTTTTTTCTCCCTTGTTTTTGAGGTTGACAAGGAGATTACCAGACTGGCTTAAGGTAAACTCTGAGACCACCTTAGGTGTAAAAGGATTAGTTGAAACCTGTCCTTGTGGAAAATGAGGTTGTGTTGACTAGCTGTAAGTGCTTGTAACTCAGGTACTCCTCGAGTGGAAGGCTGAGCAATGAATAAAACATTCATCCTTGTTAAGAACCTTAAATCAGCCTGATTAGCTGGTTCAAATGGAAAAATAAGAATCAAATCCTGTAGAGCATATTTTTTGAGGTAAACACCTTAAACATTATGCCAAGCTTAAATTAAGAACAGGTAGAAAAGTGTGATCCAAGTGCAGACCAGTTGAATGGCCATCAAATCAACCTTGGTAAAGGAGTAAGAAAGGCCAGAGGACAGTAACTCACACAAATAATAACCAGAGGCAGCCAGGTCTGAAAGGGTCCCCATTAGAAAATCTTCCCATTTACAAATGTATGATTTCCTAATATCAGGTTGTTTAGCCTCCTTCAATATCTGCTGCACATCCTCAAAAAGGAGGAACCTAAAAGGTATCAAAATTCTATCATTCAGTCAAAGAGTTTTCAGTTTGGAGTGTATCAGACAATCATTTTTTGTGTCAGTAAATCCAGTCTGTGGAGAAGCTTGTGGCAATTGCCCTTGGCCAGTTTCAAAAGAAGGGAGAATGACTAATGCTTGGTCCAAAATGTAGTCACCCCACTTTCTTTGGTGAGTCCCTCTGAATCTTTAGAATAATCCAGGATATCACTTGAAAGGGTGGAAAAAGCATAAAGGAGCATTACCATCTATGGGACCAAGAAGGTATCTGTCTTTCATGACTGCTTGCAAGGAATCCTGGAGCAGAATTTCTTTAGTTTTCTGTTCATACAAACAGAGCTACCTGATGCGTTCTTCAAAGATGGATCAATTCTTGGAAGACACCAGGGTGACATTTCCATTCATGATGGTCTGTCATGCTTTTTTCTTAGCTTATATGCTATTATGTTTTGCTCTAACAATATATCTAACTATAACAAATCTTAATACATTTGTTGGGCAATATGAATTTCATTCTGATCCCACTGAAAAACCTCTTACATTTTAGATAGAGTTTCAGGAAAAGAAAGGTCTTTGGATGGGAAATCTGAAGCAACACTTTCCTCAGAATCAAACTCTTTAGGTTATGAAGGAAATCCTAAAGCAGAGCATTCTCCATCCAAACCCTGCTCTTCTGACTGTAAATCAGTCATAAAGTGAGGGAACTATTTTTCTTTTCTTTCTTAAAGAGTAAATAGGTAAAGTAGAAGCAGAAAGTAATTTCCTAGCAAAACTCAACATCACCATCCCTGTCCACTGAAATAGAAACAGGATTAGCAAAGGTTTTTCTTTTTGTTTTCCTCAGAAACTCCCTGGTAAAGGAATGACCAAAAGCAGGCATACTGTCCCAAGGCTCAGGTTCCCTTTCCATGCTATGTAGTAAACAGTCACACTCCCCTTTCCTGAAACTGCAACAAGAGCAGTTCTTCCTTCCCCATGGAGGGCACCTTATAGCCACAGAGGACATCTATCTCCCAGTCTTTAATGGCTATAGGTGCTACACCAGTGGGTCTGGGGAGGAAATGATTAGTGGTCTGATGAACCAAATCTGGCCACAGCAGCATCACCTATCAGCATCTTGACACCTAAAGACTCCCTGATAACTTTCTTCGTGCAATTGGGGAGGTAAGAACTGGGGAGACTGGTAACTGCTGCGCTGATTCAGATGAGAAAAAAACCCTAAAGCTTGGTAACAGAGTCTGGGAGAATCAGTAAACCTTACAGCAGCAGAGAGGAGATTTTAAGGTAAGAAACACATTGACACTCCCCAAAAGCACACATTCATGCCTATAACATGTACAATCTACATAAATATGTAGAAAACTATATCAAAAACTTGATATTACACAGTATTTTCAGACAAGCATTCACAATGCAAAAAAAAAAAAAAAAAACCACTGAAATTTGAGACAGTCCTAGATATATGTTTCCTAACCAAAAACAATTTTACAGAAAAAAAAACAAGTTTTCCTCATAAAAATAAATATGTGGAAGGTTTTCCCCAGTTGGGGACTTATCTGCTTAGCCATGAAGGATCATTAGCCAACTATCAGTTCCACAAAGTCAACAAAAGGAGCATACTTTTGCAGCAAGAAAGGTCTGAAGCTTTTGGCAATCTGCCTTTTATATGAAGCTCTGCTTAAAGTCCTGGCAGCTAGAGCACATGGAAGGTGCCCTTAAGTTTTAAAAAGCTGTCCTTTGGTCTTGTCCTTTGCAGGATATAACCCAAATAGCTTAGGGTATTGTAATAGTGATCTAACATTGAACATCAATGGGAAAGGCTAGAGAAAAGGGATTGAGTCTCCCGATGTCACCCTACAGGAAAACCTTATTCATTAATTTCTGTGGGTTAACCTAGTGGAATGCTTCTCCCTAGATGGTTAAGTATGATTACTGGAAGCAGAGTAATCCTACTGGTAGATGTAGGGACTGAAGGTCTGGATGAGGATTACCAGACAGATGGTTCAGGAATTCCAGGAAAGTTTTGGTTGAAGTGCTTTCTCCCTCCAGCATGTGAGGCCAAAGCAGGGACAACCAAACTTACCAGGGCCAAAAAGGAGCTATGAAGATGACTTTAGCAACACTCTGGATTTCTGGAGGAAATTTGGAATAGCAGGAAATGAGGGAGAAGAACTGGGGAATTGTGCTGGTTATTTTTGGAGTAAACCTTCCCTGGGAGACTTTCCCTGTGGAAAGATAAAAGAGAAGAATCCAATGCACTTGGTCAGGGACCAAAAAGGTCAAAGCTGTGGTTTTCCCCACTAGTCAAATAAAACTCTCACCACTAATACATTTAGGGATCACTCTTGTGGTATAAGAAGATAGTGACAGAGCCTGTCTGCTAGAGAACTAGCTTAACCAAGGATATGATCTGTTATTAGAAAATGAGTTGTGTTAAATTATTTAAATGACAATAGACCAGACTCACAGTGTACTACTATTACAAGAAACATATACTGCCAAGCAGTTATACTGTCTGAATTATTTCAATTCTATTATAACATAACTAAAAAAGTCTTTGCTTCTCATGAACTGTGTCATGCCTAGGATCAATGCACACTTGATCAAGATGGCTCCAAAGAAGAACAAGCAATGTCCAGCTTATATACATTTTTGGATAGTAGCAGGTGTTGTCTTTAGTGTCTTTGTGGTTTGCATGTCTGGTTTCTGTTCCTTGTTACCTTCACATTGGTTGGTATGCCTGCATTTTATTTTCATCTCTGCACCTGAAGACTCATAAAAAGTCCTTGTTATTTCCTTTTGAAATGTCAAATGTCTTAACACCTTCCTTATTTGTGTGCTCCAATTTATCATAACAAGATGCCATTTACCATAAATGTTTAAGTCCACAACCACATGTATTTACTGATAAGCTAAACTAAACATGTTTTTATACTTTTTCCATGAACTGGTTCCTAAACCACATGTATCTACTGAAAAGCCAAACCTAAGCATGTTTTATACCTTTTCTATGAAATTGCTCTAACAGATGTTCAGCTGTTGCATAGTTAGCTGCTGTGCTAAGCACATGTACTTTCCATATGTATTTTTAACATTGCAGTTCAAGCCTTGCATGTCACATTTCTTTAGAACATTTCTTTTTACATTTCAAACTTTGCATTAAAGCATTTATTTTACATTATTTCAAACCTTGCATTTAAAGCAAACATTTATTTTACATTATTTCAAACCTTGCATTAAAAGCAAACATTTATTTTACAATTGCTTTGGGGAAAATATTTTTACTTTACATATCTATCAAGTTGAACTAGCCGATTCCCAAACCCTAATGACATCCTGGCAAAACAGGCAGGAGTGTGTTCCTCCCTGTGTGTTGATATACTAAACCAATGTCAAGTTTGACAGCATGGGTGGTTATAGACCCCTGAGTGAAACTGTCCTGGAAGACCTGTAAAGTCAGGTTGTCTGCCCTCATCACCAGAATGTTGATGAGCAGTTTGGCCTCTATCTGGAACTGTGCATCTTGGATTTTCTGTCCTATACAATGCCCTCATAATAAATGTCAAATGCATCTGTGATGACTGTCACTAGAGGGAAAAGGGGAGTAGGAGCTGCACAGGGACAGGTTGGGGTAGTTAACCTTCCTAAGCAAGACAGTATTTGCAGGCATAAGAAAGTTTGACAAGAGAAGGCATTCAGTCCTTGCCGTAACACCACAAAACTTTGAGGGTCCACAGAAGCACCCTCATGTGGAATCTTGGAAAGCGAAACATGAAGATAGTCACTGTCCTGAAGTCCAGTAGCAGGAGATACCTTTCCACTCACTGATACTGATGTTGAAGACACCTGTGACTGCACCCATAATTAATGGGTGGAGATCCTGTCTAAGTAAATATTTGCTTTGCTTGTAGATTAGTGACATTCTGTGAATTTAATATTTATGACAGCCACAACTAGGACTTTGCATTGTTCATAGTGAACCCCAAGGACTGGAACAATAGGAGTAGAGACTGTCTGGTACTGATGAATACCTTCATTGGGGGGTTGAAAGGAGTTAATCATCCAAATAAGGGAAAATCTGTCTTGTTTGTATTGCAGAGTGATAAAAAGCCCCGACTAAAACCTAGGCAACCTAAGTCCAATTAATGGCTTGGAATATTGACAGCAAGACAATGGGAGAATGGGCATTCATATTCTGGCTGTAGGGGTACATGTGATGGTAGGCAGGTCTCTCACAACCCTGATGAAGGCCATAGGAATGTAGGCATTGCTAGGTTGGGAATACAGGTGGGCCTTGAGGCATGTCTACTCGGGAGGATGGTTTTTGGTCATGTCTCATTCATTTTGAGCCTATGATGGAATCAAAATGCAACAGGGGTGGTGGTAGGGCCATAACATACAAAGCAGCAATGGTGCTCCTCAGTCCTCCTCTAAACTAGGGTCTAGACAATCTCAGGTTGGGGTCCTGGTGACTCCAGCTCAGGGAGTAAATACTGAGTCTTGTGGGTGTGTTCATTTGCAGATACATGACAGATGAGGAGGGAATCATGGAGGATCATGATGTCATGGAAATCAAGCAATCATGTAACTATAGCCTTAGCTGTCAAAAGGGAAAATCTTTGTTCCCAATAGTCTTAAATGAGCTGGTTGGCAGACATGCATTTTGTGAAAACCCTGGGGAATGTGGTGACACTAAGTAGTGAAAAATAGCGTAAATAACCATCTGTGACCCAGAAGTGTAAGAACATCCTAGACTCCTCTGTCATCTTGATATGCAGATAAACTCTGGGGGTCCAAAGAACATATTCAGCCTTTCTCCCAGTAGAGAATAAAGGATGGACTGCTCCATGAAAAGCCTGAACTTTTTGATTGGAATGAACATATTTATACTGCTAAAATCTAGTATAGGCCTGAGGTCCTTTGTATGCTTTGTGTATGTGTCTTTTCTAGTCTAGCAGAACCTCATGAATTGCTCTTTTCTTTAGAAGGTTTTAAACTTCTACTGTGATTACACAAATTTGATTTGGAGACGAAAGGGATGGTTGCTTGGGCTTGGTAAAAAAAAGAACTGTATAGCTTCTAGATGTGATGGCTTTTATCCAGTTGTCTTGCATGATGGTCATATATGCAAGTAAATTGAGGTTCATTTGAATCCTGACTGCCTCCAGAGTGTGACAGCCAGGCAATTCCTTAAGGATTTGTTTGGGAAACCACTACATCTGCATTGACTTTGATCAAAACATTGTTGGAAATGTTGCTGTCACCTAATTCCTTTTTCTTAAGGCAGGTGCTGATATCTCCCATTACAAGTACTGGTTTGATGGAGTCCAAAACATGCAGATATTGAAAGTTGTGTTAAAGTTACCAGCAGAGTTACAGTGTCAAAGTCAGGCATTCCTGCAGACAGCAACATCTGTTCTAGCTGCCCTTGTCAATACATCAAAAGCACTGTGTGTAAGCCTCATTGAAAGGTTTGAAATGGTAGACATAGGTTCATAGGTAGGTACTAGGCCATTGGCCCTAGGGCCTATACAAGTCTAGCCAAAAAGGTACCCTGGCTTTCGCCACCCAAGAAAATTATTTTCCTGTGCCCCTGTCGAGCAGAGCCACAGAGGTGATCCCTGGGGTGAATTTCCTATTTCCCATCCAATCATCAAGATTTTTCTTGAAGAGTGCTAATGAGGAGCTTTGTTTGATATAGATAGGTAGTTTGTTCCAGAGTATGGGAAGTCTCTGGGACAAGAATCTATCCCTCCAGCATGTTCTGTTTATTGTGGCAACAAGGTTTAGGTCCCTAGAGTGTGTAGCTCAGAGGGACTGGGATTTCTTTCAGTGGAGCAAGTCCAACAGCTCTGGATTTGACATAGCTTTGCATGTTAGGCAGAGATCATGGCTGACTAGACGATATGCGATGGAGTAAAACTGGAGTTATTTGAGACAGTCTGCATAGGGCATTTGTTTGAGGCTGGTAATCCTCTTTGTGAGGTATTTCTGTGGCCTTTCCAGTTGTTGTAGATGTCTTGTAAGGTACATACCAAAAGGGGCGTTGTACTCTATAAAGGGTCTAATGAGTGATGAGTAGAAGGGAACAATGACCTCTTTTTTCCTGGATGAGAAACCTTTTATGATGAGGTGCGCCACGTAGAAGGATTTTCTGACTACTGTGGCGATGTGATTATCAAAGGAAAGACTACTGTCCACCTGTGTCCCAAGGTCTCATCACACTTTCGGTGTTAAGTAGACTACCACCTATGTGGTAGCTCATGGGTACAGAGTTTCTACCAAAGGGGATGATGATGCACTTTTTGGCATTGAGCTTGAGGCCATGGCTTTGACACCAAGCATCTGTCTCAGTGAGGCCCTTTTGTAGGATGTCCACATCGTTAGGAGTTTTGATTATGTCTTCTAGTTTGCAGTCATCCGCAAACTTCATTAGCCAAAGACCTTCTGTGATAGTCTATACTTCGGAAAAGTAGATACCAAACAGGAGATGACCTAGGACTGAACCCTGTGGTACTGCACTTGTCACTGGTCTAAAGTCGGATTTGGAGTCTGCTACTTTCACAGTGTGGGTTCTGTCAGTGAGCCAGCTGGCAACCCATCTTGTGACATAGGGATTTATACCTAGTTTAGTGAGTTTATCTATAATTCCAGAGTGGGGGGATGGTGTCAAAAGCCTTGGCGAGATCTAGATAGGCAGTGTGAACCACCTTACCCTTGTCTACGGCTTTGGTGACTGCTTCAAAGAAGTCTATCAGGTTTAGGAGACATGATCTGCCTTTTACAAATCTGAACTTGGTGGGGTCCAGAGTTTGCGGATTACCAATGTATTTGTTTATCAGTTCCATGATGATACATTCCATGGCCTTGCACACCAGGCTTGTTAGGCTAATAGGGCAGTAGTTCCCGGGGTCCGTGGTGTCTCCCCCTTTGTTGAGTGGGATAACCGTCGATGTGCACCATTCAGTGGGCACAAAGCCTGAGGTGAGGCTATGATTGAACATGGTGCTTAGGTGGGGTGCCAGTTCATTCTGTAGTTCATGTAGAACGCAGCCTGGCATGTTGTCAGGTCCCATGGATGATGTGTTCTTGGCTTTGGAGAGTGTGGTTTTTATCCACGCAGCTGTGATTACAGGAACTTTGCATTCTTCTGGTATAGAGATGGGCCCTTCAGGGGGTGAGAAGGGGGTAAAGTTAGCACTGAATCTATCTGCCAGGATGTTGGCAATATCAGTTGGTTCTGTATATTTAGTGCCATTGTGGTGTAACTCAGAGCAGAGTATTGCCATTGAGATTCTTGACATAGCTATAGAATGCTTTGCATTTGTATTTAGAATCAGTGGTGATTTTGTTTTCATAACTAGCTATGGAGAATTTTATGAGGGATCTCAGCTTCTTACTGAGGCTGATCAGGGAGTTCCTCCAATCATGGGATTTTATTCTTTTTTGCAACAGTTTCTTTCTTCTGTTGTAAAGTTTGTTTATGACAGGGGACTACCAGATTGGCTTCCTTTTTTTGGAGGATAGCATCTTGGTTCTGTTAGGGATAGCATGATCCATACACTCGTGTAAGTGCTTATAAAGTGCATTTGTGTAGGA
Organism: Protopterus annectens; assembly: GCF_019279795.1. NCBI lineage: Eukaryota > Metazoa > Chordata > Ceratodontiformes > Protopteridae > Protopterus > Protopterus annectens. Next base: position 717,391,632 of record NC_056727.1, on the reverse strand, counting down.
TTCAGCAGTCGTACCTCTATTGTCCATCTGCATGGGTGTCATGATGTTTGCCACTTCTGTCTTAAGAAGCATGAAGTTGGCTTTGGATAAATTTTTTATGGTGGTTTCCCTAATGGGGGGTGGGAGCGGGATGTGGATGTCTAGGGTATTAGCTTGTGTTCAGATCTGACCGAGGAATTGACCTCTGGTGTGGAACACTGGTCGCCCATGTTGGTAATGACCAGGTCTAGGATATTGCTGCCCCTGGTGAGGATGTGGATAAGTTGATCCAAGGCGTTGGAATTTATGAATTCCAGAAAACGTTGAGCAAAACAGTTGGTACATGAGTAGTTTTCCCAGTTAATGGTGGGGTAGTTGAAATCACCTATTATTAGTGTGTTGGGTTGTACCCTAATATTTTCCAGTGTATCAAGAAGTGAGGAGTGGGACTCCTGGGGCATGGTAGGGGATCTGTAGCAAGTTACAATTTGGATTGCGGTCTTGCCCAAAGTTAGTTGCACTTGGATAATCTTGGATGCATTATGTTGAGAAACTAGCCTGGAGGTGTGGATATCCTTAATGAATATGGACACACCTCCGACTTTAATGTTTCTGTCCAGGTTAGGCGTCCAAAAGGTGTGGTATGAATTATAGCCTGGTAATGCATTGACTTTTTGGAGTGTATGTCTCAGTGTGCTAACTTACACAACATGCAGGTTATTTCATCTGGCAAATCAGATTGAAAACAGATCATGTCGGCAAGGCAGTTTAGTGCTCTGATCAAAAATGTAGTGTACAGCTAAACATACTTCCTAATATGGTCCCTCACCCTAGAGTTCCTATCTGGAGGATGGACTGTCAGACTCGGATACATCAGTGCTTTTTTTTTTTTTTTAGGGCAACAGACAGCAAATTACTGTCAGTGCAGTCTTAGTCTGGCATTCCAAAACCATAGGGGACTAGAGAATCTTGTCCAGTCTCCTAGGGATAGGAATTACTATGTTCAGTTCCTGTCTTACCTGTTGTACAACAAAAGCAACCATTTTGTCTGCAAAGATTACCATCCACTAAGATGGTGGGCAATAGTGGAAGACCTCTTGCAGGATAACTTCTGATCGAGAACCTAAATCTACCCACCATAACTTATTGCACATCATTCTGAGGACTTCCTCAAATGCTGCATTATAAGGAGGGAAAAGAGGGGCCTGCTCCTCATCAATGATATATTTGGAGTTACTCCCCATAAGGGAACTGAAGTGCTTCCTCTTGCACCTTCACTTCTTTGGAATACTTGGAGAGAAAAAGTCTGAGGACAAAGATGATAAAAACCAAGACACACACGGCCAACCCTCAGTTGACCCTTCCCTCTCTGTCTCTTCTGCAAGAAGATCAAGGTGCTAAAGCATCAGAAGACTGGATTTTATTGGCCAAGGCCAATGACAGTGCAGGGACTGCTTATTCAACACTATGTGCTGCACTGATGACTTGTTGAGAAGTTCTGAAGTAGAAGCAGAAGTGTCCCTGACTGAATCCAGAAACACAAAGACTGCCCATTCTAATAAGTTCAGTTTTGTACTGCCACTTGTTGGTATCAATGTCAAAGCCACCCTCAACATTGAACTTAGTGCAAATGGTATTGCACCTAAATGGTCAAATGCCATACTGTCAAGAGAGCATCACAGCTGAGATCAGTATTAATGTCTCAGTGTCAACAGTCCTTGCCCTAGAAGCATTTGGCACCAAGTAAATTATTGTTGACAGTACCAACATCGACGGCTCATTTGTTGCCAGTGTCAAAGGTAAAATCGAGTCTGACAACAAGGTGTGCAGCATGATCACCAACCTCACATTTACTAGCACCAAATCAGGAGTTGGTAGTCAGTCAATGAGATGGGAAGGTACCATGAAAGACTGTCTTGCCACTATAGGGCAGGAAGTGGGAGAGCACACCAATCTCTGTCCAAGCCTAACAACCTCATAATCTTCTCCAGTCCACATTTAAATTAACACAAGTGTTATGGAGAGAAAAGGCAGATTATGACACCAAGGCAGAGTGAGGCCTGGAGGGAAGACTCCTTAACAACTCAGGGTCTCACAGAAACAAAGTGCTACTGTGCCTTTTCCTTGGAGGGATTCCCCTAAAATGAAAACCTCAGCTTGAGCAAGACTTAATTACTGACTTAGTCTTGTCCTTCTGAATATCAGCAGATGCTCTAGAAGAAGCACTATTACTCCTAGTCCATTAAGTGGGTAATAAGGGGAGGCCTTGGAGGAAGAAGTAGAAGCAACTTCCTAATTTTCTTTGTGTTTGCTGTTCTTGTATCTATCCTCAGGAGAAGAAAGCATGGGTAGCAATGCATTTAATTAAAGTTCATGTCTGATATCCTTTAAAATTCTTGGTTCAAATCTAGTAGAACTCACAGTCTTCAGCAAGTTGGACACACTGAAGCACACCACCCTCTCAAATGTACAGATTTTCACAGAATGTCCAGATTTTTGCATAATAGTTTTCATCTGTTTCCCGTAAATTGTTTTTTTTCTGGAAAATTACTGAGGACTGACATCACTAAATAATGACATACATTTGTGTTTCAGACTTCATAACCTTTAAACTTAAATTATTCTGATTTGTTGTAGTGTATCACCTGACGTTTTTTGTAATCCCTTTTAGTGGCAGTCTTTTTATGATATGTTGTAAAAGTCAACTTGATTTAACATTTCCCACATGATGTAATCTTTTTCTTGTGATCATTCTTCCATTGTTTAAAAAATAATGTACTTTCAAAAATATAAAATAAAATTTTACTTTCCACTTGCTTACACTTGTTTCTAATGAAATAATAAATGAATGAATAAATAAACACATTTCACTGCCAGTTTCTGTATTGCAAGGTTTGTGGATCATGAGGTGGCACAGATCTCTGCAAGTAACTGTGTGATATAGAAAGGAAAATGCACACAGAAAGGCTATGAAATATAATGGCAATCTTTAATGTACACAAGACGGGTTCAGCAGTAGTAACTTTATAGCCCTCACAAACACATCTATTTAGAAAGCCATCCTGAAAGCAACTGACTAACAGATCTATATGAAATGTTTCTTCCGAGCAGGAATTTGCATTTCATTAGAGAATAAAAGAAACACTTTGGACCAGTGGAGACACACATGTAAGCTGGTGGATGCATAATTCATGCACCCACACAAACTGAATTTTCATTCACATTTACCCTTAACCACAGTTATTGCATGCTTCTTCTCTGGACCAGTCCTTAACCATCCATGCTTTTCTATGGGGAGAACAGACTCTTGGGAACAACAGTAAGAATCTTATTCTTAAATTGCAAATGGATCCTTGGTCATCAGATGTCATTACAGGCAAGAGCCAGAATCTGGGCTGACAGATGACTTTTTAACATTTTTTTCCTAGAAAAAATAGAAATCAGTTGAAGATTTCCATCCTGTGTTCAAATCCTGGTGAATGGATAGATTGTTACCAGAGAACACTAACTTGTTAAAATTAAATAAAAAACATGTCAAAACCGAATGCTCAGTGCTAAACTTTAATAACTCCACAATTATAAAAATAGAATTCAGGATTAGTGCTTCCATCTTGCAGTGTAAACTTTCACATAAGACATTAAATATTTTGTAAAAGTGTTCAAAGATAAAAAACAAGTGACCCTTGGTAAAGGAGGCTGTCCACTATCTTTGACAAGAGGAGGATATATTGCTGTGGGAAAGTCAGTCAAGCTAGGCCTTTTTACTTGATTGAACCCTCATCTGCAAAGGTTACTGGCTGAGGTATCTTTCATAGGTTGGCTATAGTAAGGACATTTTACTAAATTCTATTTGATAAAAAAGAGTTGACCAATCACAATTGAGAAAAAAGGGGAAGAATGGTTTTGATGCTACATTCATGTGGGAGAACAATGTATAAGACCTTGATGTTTATGGTGACCAAAATGGTAGTGTTTTCCACTATATTCTGAATTCTCTGGATAGTGTCCACTGAATCCAGAATAAAAGGATGGGCTTTCTAGGCTGATGACTTCATACTGCTTTCCAAGAAACCACCAAAGGTTCAGTGTTTGATCCACCTAGAGGCTCCTACAGATCTGCATATGGGCTCTGTAGCAGTGCTCTTTTGTGGTCTGTGAAGTTCTTACATGGTTCTGGAATTCTGAAGACGTGGTGGATTCTGGGAAATTCCACAGTGAGATAGTCCCTTAGAATAACAATCTCTGCAAACTTCCCCCAGTCCCCCTGCCATTCTAGGAGCACCTGAGTTGTGCACAGAGCAGCAGTGCCTTGTTGGATAGCTGCAGTTCACACTGAGTATACCTCCCATTCTTTATCCTTGTGCTTTCACCCCAGTCCAGTTAAATCTACTCACATTTTTTCCTAGTTAAACTTATAGTAAAAAACCTGAAACCATGGATCGGCATTTTCCTGCTATCTCTGTGGCCAGCCTGGTGGACATGGGCATACTGAGGCAATGTGACAGTTGTTTCATGTATACTGACAGCCATTTAATCCTGAAACAAACATACACAGTATGTGAGAGATGTAGTTACATTCTGAAAATTGAGACACAACTCTCATGTACTGACAAGACAAATGACAAACAGGTTGTCAGCACACGCATATCACTTCCCTCTCTAAATAAGGTCTCGACACATAAACCTAAACATGTGGAAGTACTCACAAGTAACTTACCAAAGCCTCACAGAATCCCCAAATGCTGCCTTCAGAAACCACATGCAAACAAAACTAACACCAGCCACTACACATGAAAAACACATTTCAGTGTCTCCACAAGCAAGTTCCTAAGGCAAAAACACCACACATTCAAACATCTTGGTCATGACTCCATCGTGAGACACATAGACGCCCCCTCACCATGTTGGATAAAGAGAAGGTTACAGTCAGATGCATGTCAGGGGCCAGGATTTGCCAGATGACACACTCGAGTGACTCAACCACAAGTACTAGTACGAGTCAATCATAGGCCATGTGGGTGTGAGTGACCTGAGGTAAACCTCCTTGGACTACATGAAGAGAGACATGATAGATCTCTTTGAATATATGTTGAAGACTGGTATGAGCCTCGCACTGAGCAGCATTTTACCCTGACCAAGAATGATTCTATAATGCAAACAGAAAATGATTGACTGTAATAATTGGCTTAGCTACTTGTGCCTTTCCAGGAAAATCCAATATTTGTCAGCCTGGGACATGATTGACAGATCATGCTGTTTTGACAGAGATGGTCTGCAGCTGTCGCTGCTAGGCTTTCAAATACTGGCTAAGAAATTAGTCACCCCCATTGTGCCTTTTTTTAGGCAGTGCCAAGCCAACAGACCTACAACATAACAAATTCTTCTAATTCCAAGCTGAAGGTACTACCGTTCAATGCTAGGAACCTTAACAAGAAATTGTACTCCCTGGAAGCTGTCCTCACCCTGGAGAATACTGATTTCTGTGCAGTTACACAGGCATGGTTCAAGGCTGTGGAAAGCACCCCTGCACTACAAGGATACAATGCCTATCACACATTCAGACCACCCTCTGAAAAGGAAAAAATGAGAGGAGGAGGTGTTTCCATTTGCATAAAACCCCAATCACACATCTAGATTGGTCAAGCACGGTGACTTGCTTGAATTACTCCATGTCCAGCAGACCACAGGCAAAATCCTCCACCATATCACCACTAGATAGAGGTCTCCAACCATTAAAACTACTCTGCATAGCTGAAGTTATTAGAATCACCACCCTTTCAGCCCAACACACTACTCATGGGTGATTTTAACTACCCCTCCATTAACTGCGAAATATACACAACCACTAACATGCAGACTCAGAGATTCATGGACTTCATCAATGCAAATGCTGGGGAACAGCTGGTCTGTACTCCCACTTGGAGCTCAAATATCCTTGAAATAGTACTCACAAACATGTGGGGCATTGCACCCCCCCCCAAGCGTAATGTCCTCATTGGTAAGACTGGATCACAAAATGGTCTCCTTTGAAATAAATGTAACAGTAGAACTCCCATCAAATCTAAAACCCTAAAGACATTTTTCCAAGGCAAATTACCTTCTATTAAGAGATAACATATGTAATTCTAAAGCTCCTCCTAACCCCAAAAATGAGGCCTATGCATGAATGCCCTAAACAACTGCATAGAAACGGCAGTACCTGACTGAACTAAACCAAAGTCTAGCCAGAAAAACAAGTCACCCTGGTCGACTCCTAGCATAAATGGACTATACAACAGATGGAAGAAATTCCTTTCTAGAAGTTAGTGGGAGGGTGCACAACAGAGAAAAAATTCCTCATTAGTCTCAACAGGCAATTCAGGGAACTAGTCAAGTCTTCAGAAGCTAAATATGAAACTAAAATAGTCTCTCAAGCAAAGGATAACCATACAGCAGTTTTTAGTCACGTCAGAAATCTTATGGAAAACACTCACCAGTATGCTAAACTAGCTGTAGATGGCACTAATTATACTCAGACAGAAGAAACAGAAAACCTGCTGGCTGATAAATTCAGCTCAAATTTCATCCCCCATTACTTTTGGTCACTTCACATGAAATACCTACCATTTTTTTACCTGTTATCACGAAAGAAGAGGTCATCACTGTGCTTTCTAAAGCTATAAAAATAGCACCAATGGACCCTAATGGAATCACAGGATGCCTATTAAAAAGCTTAAAGGGCCACTACGGGCAAATGATGACGAAAACATATATTTTTTATCTTGCCATGATTTACTACACCTCCCAAAGCTGCCTTCAGCAAAATAAGTACCCATTCCTAATTTTATTTTGTTTTTACTCTTGTCTGCCCTCATGGGAGCAGATATGGTGATTCCTTTGGAAAGCTAAATGTCCTATAATGCAGACTGTGAGGACAAATAGCCCTACCATTTGTTGTCAGACTAGACTTCCATTCACTTACAATGGAACTCCTGAAAAAGACTGCCAAGTTTGAGAGTCTGCAGCTCATGTGTCATTGACTGGTATGCGCTGAGTTTTACAAATGTTGTTCCTACTGATGTACTACACATTCACTGAAAGAAACTTGCAAAAGTGTCAACAAATTACTGAGATAAAAAAGATTTTTCACAAGGATCAGTTTTGCAAGTTTCAGTTCCTGGCCAGGTTACTCCTCCCATCTCCCCTCCTTCAGTGGGCTACAGTCTCACATTTCCAGCTTTGCTAGATTCAACTATTTAGTCAGCTTTGCATGACAACAGAAACAAAAAAAATAGCCTGGTGTACCACTAAAACTGTTCCCTTGTATGTCTCTTCACTTCTGAATAGCAATTCCCAAGAATAAAAAAAAAGCACACTCATCAGTCCAGAGCATACCTCTCAACCTGGAAAAATCAAAAATCTGGACAAGGCCCATGAAAAATAGGTACAAATCTGTACGCTGATTAACATCTAATTTGCATACATAATTATGTAACCCTACCCACTCCAATGGAATTGTGGGATACCAACTTCAAACACAAACTGAAGAACAGACGACCAAAACATGGCACCAGAGTCCCCCTGCAGCCATTCCAATGTCCTGTTACCTGGCTATTTCACCCCATTTACCATAAACACTAATGCATGCATACTGCTTTACTTCTACAATGATTTGGATTTTATTTTTACATTTTACAGCACAACAATGCAGAAACACTAAAAGACATCATCTGGTAAACAAAGCAATACTGTCTCACAATGAAAATAGGCTTGACATTAAAACTTCTTTGCCCTTGAAACTCACATTCATTGAAACAGCATTGAACCCACATCACATCCAAAGAAAATACATCTGGCCAGTGGCGGATAAAGATTACCTTTGGGGCCCAACCCAGTCGGCATGTCCCATGTATATTTACATTCATAAAGGGAGACGGCAATAACAAAAAGTAGCCTTTAAAATTCTAAATGAGGATAAAACACAGCTTGTGCGTAACTAGAACAGATGATAATGTAAAGCTGTTTGGAGTCAGTACATTAAAAAACAGCATTCTAAATTCAAGAATTGCATAACAGAATAAGCATTTTTCAAGCCATTAATGTGCATAGTGCCTCAAGAAAAGATTCCACACTAAGCCTGGTGAGTCCTACTTCCACTAAGAGCCCCAGCTCCCTAAAACATGCCAAGCATTTTCCCATGATGGCTGAAAGCCTTTTATAGACAGTCCTTTCCACTACAGCAAAGGTTTCTTCCTCAGCTGAATGAAGCAGGTTACAGGACATGCTGGATACTGTCCAGGAATGTACACTAGTGAAGGCACTAACTGCAACATGAGCAGGCTGGAAGGGTGCCAAATAGCTCATGGAATGGGACCCCTACAAATGCCACGCTGTTCTTAAACAGTAATTGCAAGCAGTTCGACATATAGTCAGTATCACTCCTAGAAGAAAAGACTGCTTCCCTATCCTTAAAACTGGACATCAGGACACAGCAGATGCAAGGAAAAATCCAGCTCAGGCATGACATGATATTCCTGATGTCATCTGTTCCCCAAAATCAGTTTTCTATGATTTCAGAAATGTCAATGAATGCAAAAAACAAGGAACAAAATATCTGAAGTAAAATAAAGATATATTTCACTGAATAGCAAAACAGTAAACAAGTAAAATAAATAGTAAGTGATCAACTAATTATACACCAGGGAATGGTTTCCAGACTTACTCCCTGCAGGTCAATGGACCTTCTTTCTTCTTCTTTTGTTTTCACTAGTTCTGCACTTGTCAGCATAATGCATTTCACCTTTGCACCACACCAACAGTTGTCATACATTAAAGTATTCCAAGTTGCTTCAAACAAATCATATTAGTCCTGCAAAGCCAGAGTAACGATCTAACAATGGCAGACAGCAAATATTCCTTCACAGACTTCTCCAGCAATTAAGCCTACTTTGTCATTCGTATTTTAAATGTCAAGTTAAGTACTTCACCTTCCTTCACACAAATGCACACTACTCTTGCAAAGCCACGTGTTTAAACTGAGTAAATGACAAAATGTTTGTTTACTTTCATCCAGACAACCTCCATCCAGCAGTTAATTCATATGTCTGATTGTGATAAAACAGGATGGCTATCATTTCATCTTTGCTCCACAGAGTTACCACATATTAAAGTATTCCAACCTTCTTTACACAAATCACAAAGTCAGAATAATGGGCAAACAACCACAGCTAGTCATTTTCACTTCTTAGATGACAAGTGAATTGTCCCTGTATGTGCAGTCTTAACTAAATAAAGATGCTGCCTGTTGGGCAGCAAAAATAGGAATTTATGACAAGGACTTCAGTCTATAAAAACATGTTTAAAGCAATTGTGTGTGTGTGTGTGTGGGGGGGGGGGGTTGAACTGCTCTGTGATATCAATCATGCCCATCCCTAGAATATAGCAAGTCAGATATCTGCCCACAACTGATTGTGTTCCTATTCTAGACTCTCTATAACTGCGTTCCAGTCTCAGGCAATTAGAGTGCATCCCTCCCTAAATGTCACTCACTTTATGCATATCTTAGAAAGTTTCATCTTACAGGTAATAGCTAACGTCTGCTTCAGACTACAGAGCCATCCTGTACAGGCAGCATATCTACTACAATGGTCATCTAACTTTCTGATCATCTTAAAGGGTGCTCCCTTTCTAATTAATATAGGCATGCCTTTTTCCACCAAATAACTTGCAAATATTACCTCTTGAAACCAAAGTTTAGCATCTCATGCTTAGCTGGAGTTAAAAACAAATTGTTTTCACCTTTCCTCTCAACTCTTGTGATTTTTACCTCATATTTTTGTTGCAGTATCCCCTGTTAAAATCTTTGATTTTCTGGTAAATCATTGAGGATTACTCTCTATCAACTGCTTAGCACAAAAAAGCCTGGGCAAAGCTCGCTTCACACATGGTGGTAGCTAGGGACACACACACACACTTACCTCCCTCTAAATAGACGTTAGCGAGATCAAATCTTCTAAATAAAACCCTCCTTTCCGGCAGCAAGCTTCTTCTCTTGTAAAGAAATCCTCCACAGTAACTCCTTTCCGGCTCTGGTGATTCCTCATTGCAAAAAGCATCCAACACACTAACTCCTTTCTGGCAGCGCAGCGAGATTCTTTACTTCTAGAGAAATCAGATCCACCACACTAGTCGAGTCGTACTTGTAACAAGAAATCCAGCACACTACTCATTACTCCTTTCTGGCTCTGGTGATTCCCGCTTGCAAAAGCATTTGAACCAGAGCCGGAAAAATGTGCTACGTATGTGCGGGGAGCATTCCGACAGGCTGGTGGTGTCGACGTCATCGCGCACGTGATGACGTCCGCACATGTAGCGCGAAAGTTAAAAAAATAAAAATACAAGTGCAAATAAATCGGAAATGAAGGGGTGCCACTCGGGAATCGTGGCACCCCATTATTTGGACCCCAAAACTCGGTAAAGACCGAGGAATTCGGGACAGTTGAGAGGTCTGGTCCAGAGTTTAAGCTAGTCTATCCATTTTTTAAAATGTGCACAGTAAAATATTCAACTTGTAATGCATTTTGGTTGCTGACATGGTTATCTTTACATAGTTATTCTCTTATAGTGTAACCTGAACGTATAGTATTTAATGATAAATTTTAAAACAATTCTCAGTTTCTTAACAATGACCTCCCAAGCCTCTGATGTGACCTAGTACTTTCTTACTATTGCTTTATGTAGTTTGTCTTAGTTGTATACTTGTAGTGTGTTTCTTATCCTCTCAGCAACAGACTCCTGGAGAAGCATATACTTTTATTGAAAGAGTACCAGCAGCTGTAGCAGTGATACCACACTCCAAAATAATGCACTCATAGTACTGACAAACACAAGGGAATGTATATGTCTGAATCAAGCAGTGATGAAATTGCTAGGGACTTCACTGAGCAAAATTTTACTCTTAATTTCTCCATTTCATAATGCATAACATGCGCACCACACTTACAAAGGCACACCTCCACCTTCCACAAACACAGCAACCCATACCCACACAACTGCTACGGTATCTCCCTTCAGTTATTGCAAGCCAAGAATAACACTTTTTAATAAGGATACCTACCAGACAAGTCTGCATAGTGCACTTGGTCTACCTGCATCATCGCAGCTCGGCACCCCCCCCCCCCAGCAACTGCAACATTGCCAGATAAAACCACTGCTATGGTCCGGTTTCTCCCTACCGTTATTGTAAGCCAGGATACCTACCAGACAAGTCTGCATAGCACACTTGGTCTACCTACATCATCGCAGCATGGGCTCCCCTCCCCCCAGCAACTGCAACATTGCCAGATAAAACCACTGCTACGGTCCGGTTTCCCCCTACAGTTATTGCAAGCCAAGAATAAAGTACAGTTGTGTACTCTTACCATAAATGTAGATGTTCGAGTATGTTCACTGTTACAGTCATTACTGTAGGGTTCTTCCTGCTGGCAGAAGCCCTAGATTGGCCAGAGTCCCAAAGTCGGGTCCGACGTCGGCTGAAGTCGCTTCTGCCCTGATGTCAGTGCGCCAGGGGTATAAAGACCTCAGCCGACGCCATTTTCCCCAGTTTTTCTTACCCCAGATGTCAGGTGCCCAAAAATAAAGGCCAAAAGCTTAATCAAAATGAATAAGCAAACATAAACCAGAACATTCCCAAATATCACCTGCATAAATACCTCGGAGAAAAAAGAAATGTCAAGGAGACACAGACAGCACTCAAAGAACAACAAAAGAGGGGACAGGAGGGAGGGTAACCCAGACTGTAACAGTGAACATACTCGAACATCTACATTTATGGTAAGAGTACACAACTGTACTATGTTCTTCGTGGTTCACTGTTACAGTCATTACTGTAGGGTTAAATCCCAAAGCTAAGAAAGGGTGGATGGAGAAGGAACAGAAGGGGCGGCCACAAAACCCTGCAGGACTGCAGAGGCAAAACCTGCCCTAGATTTAGAATAGAGAGGGAGATTGTAGTGCTTAGAAAAAGTATGCACAGAACTCCAAGTTGCGGCTTCTAAGATCTCCTTGGTAGGAACTCTACTGAGAAAAGCTGCCGAAGTTGCAGTAGCTCTGGTAGAATGTGTTCTGACATTAACAGGAACAGGCTTACCATGATGAGAGTAACAGAACTTGATGCAGTGGGCAATCCACTTAGAAATAGTCTGCTTAGTGATTGCTCTCCCCTGTGAGGTAGAAGCATAAGCCACAAACAATTGGTCCGATTTCCTGAAAATCTTGGTCCTGTCCAGGTAAAAACTAAGCTGCCTGTGTATATCTAAAGAATGCAAAATACTGTCCTCTTCACTTTGAGGATTAGGATAAAGGGTAGGCAAATGAATAGTCTGATTCAAGGCTACTTTCGAAACCACCTTAGGCATAAAGGTGGGATTAGTCCTCAGGGACACCCTGTCCTGATGAAAAATAATAAAGGGTTCTACAGCCATGAGAGCTTGCAATTCTGAAACTCTTCTGGCAGAGGTAATGGCTAAAAGAAAAGCAGTTTTCCATGATAAAAACTTTAAATCTGTGGAAGCTGCAGGTTCAAAAGGAGATAAAGTTAACTTTTCCAAAACAAAGTTGAGATCCCAAGTAGGAACTGGTGCTCTTAAAGGAGGCCTTATATTCTTCGCCCCTCTCATATATTGCTTAAGTAACAGATGAGAAGAGATTGGGGGAGCCGTATTGTAATGTGCAGAAATAGCAGAAGCATGAATTTTGATAGATGAAAAAGATAGGCCCTTATGTAACATCTCTGTTAGGTATTGTAAAATCAGAGGAATGTTTGGAACTGCAGAATCAAAACCCTGGGCCTGAGTCCAGGAGCAAAATCTTTTCCATTTACTTGCATAAGATTTCTTGGTGCTGGGCCATCTAGCTTCAAGAATTATGTCCAGTACCTGTTTGGTAAGGGTAGAACTGTTTAAAGACCTTGGATCCACCAGGTTGCTAGATTCAGAATTTTGACATGGTTGTGCAGGATCTGGCCGTCTCATTGAGACAGTAGATGTGGAAGTTGTGGCAAAATCCAGGGTGGACCCTGAGCCAGGTTCATCAGGGAGGAATACCAGAATTGCCGAGGCCATTTGGGAGCCAGTAAAATCATTTGCGGTCTGTCCTGTTTGATTTTCAGAAGTACCCGAGGAAGAAGAGGCAAAGGAGGAAAAGCATATACTGAGAGGTGCTTTCAACTGAATGAACGAGCATCCACTTTCCATGCTAGTTTGTGGTAGGTCCTCGTGCAGAACGTTTGAAGTTGATGGTTTTGGGGAGATGCAAAAAGATCTATGTCCGAGCACCCCCATGCCTCCATTATCATCCTGAATATCCGAACATCCAACATCCATTCGTGTGGATCCAAAAGAGTTCTGCTTAGACTGTCCACCAGAGTGTTATCCTTTCCTGGCAGAAATTGAGCTAGTAAGTCCACCTTGTTGGCTAGTGCTGTGTTCCACAGAGCCATGGCCAAACTGCACAGGGGGTAAGAATGAGAGCCTCCCTGCTTGTTTATGTACCACATCACCGTAGTGTTGTCCGTCTTTATCAGTAATTGCCCCGGTAGAATAAGATCTTTGAAGGCTGTCAGGGCATTCTGTACAGCTAGCATTTCCTTCAAATTTATGTGCAGATGCATTTGGTCCTCTGTCTAGGTACCCTGAAGACATTTCCCTTGCATGTGGGCTCCCCATGCATGATCCGAAGCATCTGTCGTTATGACTTGATTGACTGGAATGGGACAGAAAGACCTCCCATTGTTTTGGAGACAGGACTCAGCCCACCAAAGAAACTCCTGCCGGAGACAAGGCAAAATTGAGATCACTGTTTCCAGACTGTGGCAATGCTGACACCATACACTCTTGAGGTACCACTGTATCTTCCACATATGCAGCTTTGCATATGGTATTAACAGAATGCAGGATGCCATGTAACCCAGAGCCTGCAGAACTTTTCTTGCAGACAGCTGACTCATTAAAGCCAGATTTTTGAAATAAGAAGCCAGTTGCACTTTTTTGTCTGGTGTCAAATAAGCCATCTGGGTTGTAGTGCTCAAAAGTGCACCCAGGAAAGTAATTTGCTGTGTAGGCACCAGGTTTGATTTCTTTAGGTTCACCGTGAACCCTAGGCACAAGAGAAGATACTGCACAAATGTTAGATGCTGAAGTAAAGTCTCCTTGTCATCCACTTGAATGAGACAATCATCCAGATAAGGGTATATTTGAATTCCCTTCTGTCTGCAAAATGCCATTACTGGTGCCAGGCAATGTGCAAAGATCCTGGGCACAGTAGATAAGCCACAGGGCAGCACAGAGAACTGGTAATGCCTTGAGCCCGCTTTGAATCTCAGGTACCTTCTGCACTCTTGCCATATGGGAATATGCAGGTAAGCCTCCTTCAAGTCCAAAGTTACCATACAAGCGTTCTTGCTCAGCATAGGCAGCAGCTGCTGCAGAGTGAGTATCTTGAATTTTGGAATTTCTAGGAAGGTGTTCAATATGGAAAGGTCCAGGATTGGTCTCCATGCATTTTCCTTCCTGGGAACCAGGAAAAGTCTTGAATAAAATCCTTGCCCCATTTCTGAATCTGGTACCAAACCTATGGCCCTCATATCCATGAGGGACCAAACTTGCCATTGTGCCTCTGCCCATTGATGCTCTGGCAGATCTGACCATCCATTTGATCTTGGCAAGGTATGGAAATGAAACCTGTAACCCCTTGAAACTATGTCCAAAACCCATTTGTCTTGGGTTATACGGCTCCAATTGTGATAAAAAAAAGAGAGATTTTTCCTCCCAAAGGCGCATCCAGGAGGGATGCCCCTGGAGCTAGTAAGGGAGAGTCATAATGACTGTTTCCTGTAAGGTTGTGACCCATCTTCCCCTCCCTTGGGACAGGGGGCACTCCACTGCTTATTTCTGAAAGGAGGCTGTGCCTGGCCCCTACCTCTGGAACGCCTGTATCTGCCCCTCTGAGATCTGTCCGAGCTCAGGAAGGACCAAGGTTTAGATGACCAATTCCTGCTAAATCTAGGGGGTTGTACCTGTAGAAAATCTTTAACCATCTGCATATATTTGGCTTTGTCTTCCATTTTCTTCAATACTTCCTCAGCTTTGCCCCCAAACAAAACATTGTGTTGCAAAGGGGCATAACTTTGCTCCTTTAACCAAGCATGCCTTCTAACTGCGCCAGTTGCTGCAGCCCTGCAAGAAGCCTCCAAAGAATCAAAACCACAGTGCAGGGTATGTTTACCCACCTGCTCAGTAGCATGCAATAAATCCTCTGATTCCTTATTGTCTGCACCACCAGAAACAGCAGACATCTTTTGCTTTAACACAGACAAAAGGTATTGCTGATATTTTAACATATAAAATTGACAATTCAAAGCTCTAATAGACAATGTAGCAGAAGTATAAACTTTTTTGCCCCATCTTTCCAAGGCTCTGGACTCTCGGTCAGAGGGAATAGGATTCTTAGCAGAGGCTGCTTTAACACCCTTAGGGCCCTGAGAAATTGTTTCTGGATCAGCTGAAGGATTCTTAAATAGATATTTGTGGGAATCTGGAACCCTATAATACCTATCCAGTTTGACAGGAGCAGGAGGAAAAGAATCAGGAGAGAGAGATGCCTCTGTAAAAACATCATCCACAATGTCCAATACAGGGGGAACAGCCAGGGGTCTGTGCTGTGGAAGCAGAAGAAAATCCCTAAGCCTTTTCTTAGATTCAGAGTATTCCTGCCCTTCCCAGTGAAAATGCTCTCTCATGTCATGCAAGGTTTCCCCAAATGAATAATCCTCAGGAGGAGAGGCCGAAGGAAGGGATTCTTCAGCATCAGAATCCTCATAAGGAGGGAAGGAATAATCCTGCTCAGAAGAAGAAGCAGAAGAAATCGAAACTTGATCTGAGGAATCATAATCTGGCTCTAGCCTAGGTCTCTTGTCAGGTGGGGGATGAGAACCCCTGATCATAGTTAACAGGACTTCAGCCATTCTAAGCATCTGTCTTTGAGGTCTAGGGCCCTGAACAGAAGGTGCCTGTGCATGTTGCTTTGTCTTTGCCAGAGCCTTAGTCTTTGCCTTTGTCCTTGACTGCAAAACTGGAGTCATCTGTACATTGAAGCTGTGTAGGCCTAAAAATTCCCTCAGAAGCCGGTGCCTGCACAGCGGCTCTGGACCCACCTGAGGGAGCAATATCCGGAGGTCCAATCCCTGAAAAAGTCTGAAGGCCCCATCGGCTCCTCATGGGAGTAGGTACAGGCAACCCGTTCAAAAGTGGTGGACGACAGGGGCTGCGAATATGCCTCACTGACGACAGCCGAACCGGCAACCGGCTCTGGTTGAATAAAGTCGTCCACTTTGGACCTCGGAGGCCTGTCTTTATCCTTGTGCCTCTTATACACTGCAGTAGCCGGATAAGAATCCGAAGACATATTGTAATTAAATCTTTTTCCAAAATAATGGAAGGCAAAATCGTACTTACGCCTAATAGTGCGTTGATTAAACTTAGCACAAAACCTACAATTAGCTACGTCGTGGTCAGGACCTAAGCAAGATATACAGTAAGAGTGAAAATCCTTATGAGGTATTTGCTTCCCACAAGAAATACAGTTATTAACTTTTTCTGACATCAGACTGGAGCAAGAAAAAGGTTTCCCCAACGGGGTACTTAGCTCAAAAGAAGAAGTTTTCAATTCAAAAGCCACCAAAAACAAACAGGAGTCGGCCGACCTGCACTTGCGAACTGTTTTGCAACGGGCACCGCACGGCAAGAAAGACTGGGGAAAATGGCGTCGGCTGAGGTCTTTATACCCCTGGCACACTAACGTCAGGGCAGGAGCGACTTCAGCTGACGTCGGACCTGACTTTGGGACTCTGGCCGATCTAGGGCTGCTGCCAGCAGGAAGAACCCTACAGTAATGGCTGTAACGAACCACGAAGAACATCACTTTTTAATAAGGATACCTACCAGACAGTTCTGCATAGGTGACTGGATGTTTACAGTTCTTGTTATTAGCAGATGTGGTCTTTAAACAGTTATGTTTTAACCATTGTGACTGGTTATTTACATTTCCTTTTACAGCACATTGGTTACTTTAACTAGTTATTTTTTAAACATTGTTTTGGCCGGCATGCACACCTTCAAGGCCCCCCTCCAGGCAACTATAGCTTTGTCTATTGCCACTGGGTGGAATAACTTAACAATATACTTGCTGTATCTTGTCACAAATAGATCTGCCTCCACACTGAATACTTGTAGTAAGGCAAGTACCATTTACTTGGTGTATTTTGTCCACAGACAGATTTACCTTCCTTTGTATTACTTGCACACCAAGGCCTTAAAGTAGTGTTTCTGCAACTAACTGCTTACACTCCTAATTTCCTGCTTCGACCTCTTCCTTGCTTACACTTACATTACAGCTCCAAGACTTCCACTTCTTATGCTGATTACTTTTCTTTGCAGTTTTCTGTGAGGGGGCGGGCCAGATCTCTACCGGCTTTTTCTGGTTATACCTTCCCCTATTTTGTATCTCCCTCCTCTAACTCCCTCCTCCCCATGCACATTACCTAGTCTATATTAGTGGGTCTCCTTGAGTGGCGCCCTTTTGAAAGTTATCTTTTGGCCTGCTTGTGGTGAGGAAGCTTCCCCAGACCTTTTTCAGTGTGACTGCATCAATATAAGTAAATTTAACTAGTACAATACAGCCAAACAGGCACATTTGGTGTAAACAGAAACAAGTGGAACGATACATTTGGTGTACAAAGAAAAGAAACAAGTAAGCCCATTGATATAATTGGAGTTAGTGTTAGCTCCACTGCGCTCGGGCTCACTCCGCTCCCCTCCCTGCTTCCTATTCCCACCCGCCTCCTCTAGTGCTACATTTCAACTGAACTTAGCCACGCCCAGCATGCTATTGCTATCCTCTCTTGTACCTTGTATAATTCTATGAAGAAAAACTTTTTATTGTTATAAATCACTGTGGTTTTATCTGTACTGGAGCTTTTCTCCCCGGGCCTCTACTGTAAACGGATATATGTCCAGCTAGACTAGCCCGGTCAACAAATGTAAAATAAATAAAAATAAATAAATAATAACCACCAATCACTGAATCTGCCCCACCCCTGTACCCATTTCCTTCTCTTCCAGTATTCCACATCCTGTAAAGCACAGTCTTCCATCTAACTACCTTACAATCACAAACAACACCTCTCATCATCCACCGCACCCACCCCATCCCAAGCAGATCCCTCACTCATGACCATACCCAACCAACCATGCCCAAACTACCCAAACCAACATACATACATACATACACCTCTTACTGTTGCTCCTAGGTATATCCACACTCCCACTGCTAACTTCTATCACCAACCACCAAAAACAACTTAATTTTATCCATATACCAAGAAAACTACTTCCACTGACATTATTACAACACACCCTTTTACTCAACTAGTCCCACATCACTACCAAACCTTCTTTATTCACCACTATGCACACAGCTCACAGCCATCACACTACCAGTCTCAAACAACTATAAATAACTTTAAGACCCTAAGCAAACTACTCAATCTCTATTTTTACCTCAGAACCTAACTCATTAGCTGCCCCAACCCGAATGATACCCTACTCCACTGAGACAAATCCACGCTCCTCATTTTAAATGGAGCTGCAATGAATGATGCAGGTATGCCAAGTGTGCAATATGCAGACTTGTCTGTATCTTATCTTTATTAAAAAGTTTTAATCTTCTTACAATAACTGGAGGAGAGGGAGAAACTGCAAGTGGTTTTTATCTGGCAATGCTGCAGTTGCTGGGGGGGGGGTGCCGAGCTGCGATGATGTAGGTAGACCAAGTGTGCTATGCAGACTTGTCTGGTAGGTATCCTTATTAAAAAGTGTTATTCTTGGCTTGCAATAACGGTAGGGAGAAACCGGTCCATAGCAGTGGTTTTATCTGGTAATGCTGCAGTTGCTGGGGGGGGCCGAGCTGCAATGATGCAGGTAGACCAAGTGCGCTATGCAGACTTGTCTGGTAGGTATCCTTATTAAATAGTGTTGTTCTTGGCTTGCAATAACTGAAGGGAGAAACCGTAGCAGTTGTGTGGGTGTGGGTTGCTGTGTTTGTGGAAGATGGAGATGTGCCTTTGTAAGTGTGGTGCACATGTTATGCATTATGAAATGGAGAAATTAAGAGTACAATTTTGCTCAGTGAAGTCCCTAGCAATTTCATCACTGCTTGATTCAGACATATACATTCCCTTGTGTTTGTCAATAGTATGTTTGAGTGCATTGTTTTGGAGGGTGGTATCACTGCTACAGCTGCTGGTACTATTTCTATACAAGTATATGCTTCTCCAGGAGTCTGTTGCTGAGAGGATGAGAAATGCACTACAAATATACAACTAAGACAAACTACATAAAGCAATAGTAAGAAAGTACTAGGTCACATCAGAGGCTTGGGAGGTCATTGTTACGAAACTGAGAATTGTTGTAAAATTTATCATTAAATACCATAAGTTCAGGTTATACTATAAGAGAATAACTATGTAAAGATAACCATGTCAGCAGCCAAAATGCATTACAAGTTGAATATTTTACTGTGCACATTTTAAAAAATGGATAGACTAGCCTAAACTCTGGACTGATGAGTTTGCTTTTTTTTTATTCTTGGGAATTGCTATTCAGAAGTGAAGAGACATACAAGGGAACAGTTATAGTGGCACACCAGGCTATTTTTTTATTTCTACTGTCAAGCAAAGCTGACTAAATAGTTGAATCTAGCAAAGCTGGAAATGTGAGACTGTAGCCCACTGAAGGAGGGGAGATGGGTGGAGTAACCTGGCCAGGAACTAAAACTTGCAAAACTGCTCCTTGTGAAAAGTCTTTTTTATCTCAGTAATTTGTTGACACCTTTGCAAGTTTCTTTCAGTGAATGTGTAGTACATCAGTAGGAACAACATTTGTAAAACTCAGCACATACCAGTCAATGACACATGAGCTGCAGACTCTCAAACCTGGCAGTCTTTTTCAGGAGTTCCATTGTAAGTGAATGGAAGTCTAGTCTGACAACAAATGGTAGGGCTATTTGTCCTCACAGTCTGCATTACAGGACAGATTTAGCTTTCCAAAGGAATCACCATGTCTGCCCCCATGAGGGCAGACAAGAGTAAAAACAAAATAAAATTAGGAATGAGTACTTATTTTGCTGAAGGCAGCTTTGTGAGGTGTAGTAAATCATGGCAGGATAAAAAATATATGTTTTCTTCATCATTTGCCCGTAGTGGTCCTTTAAATCTCTATTTAACCACAGTCTCCAGGCAGGCTTTGTCCCAGTAGAGTGGAGGACAGCAACAGTCATCCCTCGGCACAAGCAGGACCATCAGTGGACCAAGGAAACTACTGACTCATAAGTCTAAGTAGCTTCATATGCAAGGCTATGGAAAAGATAATCATGGACCTGATTAAAAAATGACATAAAAAATCTCCAGACACAAGACCCAACCCAGTTTGGCTTCATTAAGGGCAGGTCCTGCCTACTCACTCTGGGGGATTTCTTTGAAAAGATCACCAAGGCCATGGATGATAGTAAGACAGCGGATACCACCTACCTTTACCCAACCAAGGCATTTGACACAATACCCCACTTGGGTATTATAGATAAACTCACAAAATTGGATATAAATCTCTATATCACCAGACTGATAGCCAAATGGTTCCCAGGTAGGACACATGTTGTTAGAGTGGTGAAATCCACATCCAGCAAGAGGGCAATCACCAATGGAGTACTACAGGGCTCAGTTTTGGCCCCCCTCCTGTTTAAGATATACTTCTCAGATGTCAAGGCAAATGCAGATGCTGAGGACTGCAAGTTGAGGGCAATCATTGACTCCCCAAATTATGTTGATATCCTACAGGAAGGTCTGATGCAGACTAATTATTGGTGTCAGAGCCATGGCCTCAAACTAAATGCAAAGAAGTGCATAATACCCTTTGGGAAATCAAATATCCCTGCAAGAGTGTACCCAGTAGTGACATATCTTGGTACTTAGACAGTAATCTGAACTTTGACCACCATGTGTCCACAATGGTAAGAAAAGGAAATCCTTCTATGTGGCTCAGCCTATAGGTAAGAGTATGGCATCCAGATCTAAGGATCTCATAGTACAACAGTAATCAGCCCTCAGACCAATAATCAAATGCAATGCACCCTTTGTCATGTACTTCGCCAGGCACCTGCAATAGTTGGAGCATCCTCAGAGGTCTATCACCAAAAAAAAAAGTTAGGTCTTACCATAACATTCCATCTGTGTTGTTGATCTTCATCCATTCATCACTGATGGGTTATCGTTCCATCCTCAGAACCAAGTCGGCCTTATACCAAGCTTGTGCCAGCCAAAAACTCTCAAGCTAAACTTTTACCCATAGTACCCTTCTCCCTGTTACCTCAGATTGAGTTTGCCCATAATTAGTAAAGCAGAGGCTGTCACTGAGCAAGAACCCTAATTCAGGAGATGGACCCAAAGTATCCCCCCAGGAGCCTCTAGGACAGGGAAAGAGGGTGGGACGTGATGAATGGATGAAGATCAACAACACAGATGGAACATTATGGTAAGATATAACTTTTTTATCTGATGTTGTTAATCTTCATTCCATTCATCACTGATGGGACAGAGTCCCCAGCTACCTTGGTCAATTAGGCAGCCCTTATGGAAGAATATTCCTGAGCACCATTGAGCCAAATGAAGCTCTTCCCCTGGAGACCATATCCAATTTGTAATGAGTGATAAAGGTACGAGGAGTAGTCCATGTAGCTGCTGCACAGATGACATCCATGGAAGCTCTAGAATGGAACACTACAGACGTTGCCATTGATCTGGTGGAATGAGCTTTGATTTTCGCTGGTGTAGACTTTCTCTCGTGATGATAAATGAAAATTATAGTCTCTAAGCCATTTAGATAAGGTCACTTTAGAAACTGACTTTCCCATTTTAGGACCAGAGAAAGATATAAATAACTCGTCTGATTTGCGGATTGTTTTTGTCCTAAGTAAAATCTCAATTGTTTGTGGACGTCAAGTAAATGTAAACAATACTCTCCTTTGAAAGTTTAAGAAAGAAGACTGGTAGGTCAATAGTCTGGTTATTAGAGAACTCAGAAATTACTTTGGGAAGGAAGGAAGGAAGGATTGGTCCGGAGTGATACTCTTTCCTTATTGAAAATCAAATGACAATGCTTTATGCATAGAGCATGGAGCTTGGAAATGCATCTGGCTGATGTAATGGCCACCAGAAAAAGAGATTTCCAAGATAGAAATTTGATGTCACAAGTTGCTGCAGGGTCAAAGGGAGGCCATGTTAAAGATTGTAAAACTAGTGTGAGGTTCTATGGGCTGCATAATTGGAGGTCTAGAGTGATAGACTCCTTTCAAAAAGGTTTTGCTTAAGCAATGTGAAATTAAGGAGTCACCAAAACCATTATGAAAGTTTGAAATGTCAGCTAAATGAACTCATATAGTTGATCCTGCGGCACCTTCTTCAAAGAAGTTTGATAAGTACTGTAGTATGGCAGACACCGGTGCTGAGTATGGGTCTAGTTTTCTCTGTCTAGATCAAATCGAAAATCTTTTCCATTTGTCAGCATAAAGTTTCCTGGTGGATGGTTTATGCAAAGCTAGGATAATGTCACATACTGGAGAAGAGAGATTATTATGCCTGGCGATCATTAGACGTGGAGAAGCCAAGCTGTGAGCTTGAGGCTGGTCATGTTTGGGTGGCTCAGCCCTTGGGGGTGAGAAAACAGACCTGGAGTTGGATCCAAGATCCACGGTCGGTGAAGTAGCTGAGGCCTGAGAAAAGGGAACCATACCTGTCGAGGCCAATAAGGTGCTATGAGGATCACTTTGCTTTTCAAGCAAAGAGCTTTCTTCATGAATTGAGGAATCAGAAGGATGGGGGGGTAGGCATATAGAAGTCCCATGGGCCAATCATGGATTAGAACATCCCTTGGGGACTCCCCATGTGAGGGAATTAGGGTGAAGTAATTGTTGCATTTGTGCTTTGATGGGGAGATAAATAGGTCACAGCAAGGCTGGCCAAAATGGCTAAAAATCTTTGCCACTATGTTGGAGTTGAGGGACCACTCGAAGAGGCAGGAGAATGCATCTGCTCAACTTGTCTGCAATCACGTTGGAATTCCCAGGGATATGTGTTGCTATCAGAAAGTGATTGGAAGCTATCACCCATTGCCAAACTCTCATGGCCTCTCGACATAGGGGGTAGGACTTGGTTCCTCCTTGTTTGTTGATATACCAAACTACTGACATGTTGTCTGATTGGATAGTAATTGTTACCAAAGGGAGGGGAGACTGGAATGCTTGCAATGCCAAAAGCACTGTCCTCAGTTCTAGAACATTTATATGCAGATTGGCCTCTATATCAGACCATGTGCCTTGGACTGTCATTTTCTGAAAATGCCCCCCCCCCCCACCCTATTAGGGAAGCGTCCATGGTCACAGTGGCACTGGGCTGAGAGGGGTGGAAGGGTTGGCTCCAAAGTTCTGTCTCTGACTTCATCCACCAAGTTAGGTCTTGTTTGCATTGATTTATTTGAATCTGGAAAGACAAAGGATGACGGTTTGGATACGATTGGGTTAATAAAAGCCATTGTAGGAGTCTTATATAAAGCCTTGTACTACTTATATTGATGCTGCCATTGAACATAACAGCTGCAGGACCTCTCGAGCTGAGACCATGTTGTGGCAGGGTATCAGTCGGAGCTGGATCCTTAGTCTTTGTAACCTGTGATCTGGGAGAGAGATTAAGCAAGAGCAGGTATTGGAAATCACCCCTATAAATTGCAAAGATTGAGTTGGAGTCAAATTGGATTTCTCCCAGTTTATAGTGATTCCCAGAAGATTAGTCAAAGAGAGGGTGTAATGCAAGGCTATTACCAGTAGGTGCTTGCTTGGGGCGGTAAGGAGCCAATCATCTAAATATGGAAACACCCAGAATCATTGTAATCTCAAGTGAGCTGTCATTACTGCCATGCATTTGGTGAACACTCTGGGTGCTGCAGAGAGTCCGAAGGGCAGAGCGCAGAATTGGTAATGACTGGCTCCCAGCCTGAAGTGAAGAAACCTTCTGGAGCATTTGTCCATTTTGATGTGGTAATACACATCCTGAAGGTCTATCGAGCACCATCTAATCACCTTCCTCCAGAAAGGGGAGGATGGACTGAACCGTGACCATCCGGAATTTTGTCTGGGTGACAAACTTGTTTAATCTGCTGAGGTCCAAAATTGGTCTCCAGTCCCCTGTCTTTTTTGGCACCAAAAAGAATCTAGAGTAGAATCCGGATCTGATCTTGTCTGGTGGGACTTTTTGGATGACTCTTTTTTGATACAGCTTTTATATCTGTAGAGCTGCTTCTTCCCTTAGACTGGGTGAAACGTTGGGAATTTGTTTTGGTGGCTTTGGGTAGGAATCGAATAGAATTTGGTAACCTCTGGTTATTATCTTCTCCACCCAAGAATTGGTGGTTATTAATAGCCAAGTATTGTGGTGCAGAGATAAACGTTCCCCGACTGCTTCCAGTGGAAAGCAATCGGGATGCTCTTCAGGAGTGCTGGTAGGGTTGTCCAGAGAACAAGTCTCTGGAATCCTGATTACATGGACCCCCCTCTGCCTCTGTAGGGGCGTCTTCCAGAAGAGTTGCCCCCTCTGCCTCTGGGGGTGAATTCACCACGCGTGTCACAAAAAGGACCCTGAGATTTTTGTACCACAATTTTCCAGTTCTCTGGTTCCTGGAGAAGGAATGCGGAGGAGGGGAAAAACGTACACCAACAGCAGACAGGGGCTTGCCATCCTCCTCACACCTGGCTCGAGTGTCCTTCTCTTTAGGGCCAAACAGGGAAGATGCTTCCACTGGAGAGTTAAGGAAGGAAGATGTAAAGGGATCCACAAAGTCACAAAGGCGCATCCAGGCTTGATGTCTCATAACTACACCTGAACCCGGAGCTCTTGCCGCACCTTCAGTTGGATGTAAAATTGACCTTATGGACAAATTAGATATTGATTCCAGAGTCGCTAGCTGTGAGACCACCTTTGTCATTTACCTCGTTAGACACCTGTGCTGATAGAGTGCAAGAGAGTTCGGAGATTAGGTCTCAATGGAGTCTGGTGAAATGTGGCAGGTAGTTCAAGGACTGAATTGCAAAAGTCGATGAAGCAAAAACTCACTTTCCCAATCTGTCCACCACTCAGGACTCTCTGTTAGGTGGGCAAAGAGTTTGGCTCTCCTCGATGAGGTCTTTCTTTTTGGCCACTGCCACCACCATCCCATCTACTGGTAAACCTTTGGACCAATGTGGGTTTTCTTCAGGGGGAGAGAGAATTTTGTCTGGTCTCCATGGGATTGCCTCAACAGAGTCAGGGTTCTTCCAGTCATGCTGTGCTTTAAGCTTAACTAGCTCGTCTGCAGGCGGGGTCACCCAAGAGGTAGATGGTCAAGTACAAAAAGCCTGCAGGAAAGTACAGTTTTGTACCTACCATAAATGTAGATGTCCGATAGATATGCAACTGCAGTCCTGACATATGGGTTGTCCTGCCTCAGGCAGCCCTTCGGTCGGCCGGATTCCAAAGTCTGGGTCCGGCGTCAGCTGATGTCGCCTCCTCCCCTACGTCAGAGCGGCTGGGGTACAAAGGCATCCGCCGACACCATCTTCTTCAGTGTTTCTTGACCCAGATGCCAGGTGCCCTCCAAGGAAGGCTAAATTTTGTGAATGGATAAGCAAAAATTTCAAGACATGCACAACAGTAATAAACAGATACACCATAACAGATATCCCCAGCTAAATAGGAGAGGGGGAAGGACCCAAGGGAAAAAACAGAGGGGTAGGAGGGAGGGAAAACCTGACTGCAGTTGCATATCTATCGGACATCTACATTTATGGTAGGTACAAAACTGTATTATGTCCTTCAAGAATGCAACTGCAGTCCTGACATATGGGTTGAATACCATAGCCAAGCTGGGGGTGGTAGGATCTAAGCAAGGGATGGTGTAGCTAAAAGACCCTACCGGACTGCAGAAGCAAAGCCTGCTCGGGATCTGGAGTATAAAGGCAGGTTGTAGTGTTTGGTAAATGTATGCACGGAGCTCCATGTAGCAGCCTCTAGAATGTCCTTTGTAGCCACTCCTCTTAGAAAGGCTGTGGATGTGGCTATAGCTCTGGTTGAGTGTGGTCTTATATTGGCTGGCACACTCTTTCCATGGTAGGAGTAACAGAATCTGATGCAGTGTCCAATCCATTTTGAAATTGTTTGTTTGGAGACTGCCTTTCCTTGCACTCTGGCAGCATAGGCTACAAATAGTTGGTCAGACTTCCTGGTGGTCTTTGTTCTGTCCAAGTAGTAGTGTAATTGTCTGTGTATGTCTAAAGTATGCAGCAGCTTTTCCCCTTTATTTTGAGGATTGGGAAAGAAAGTAGGCAGGTGAATTGCTTGATTTAGAGACACCCTGGATAACACCTTTGGCATGAATGAAGGATTGGTCCTTAGAGAAACTCTGTCCTGATGGAAAATGAGAAAGGGAGGTACTGCCATGAGGGCCTGTATCTCCGAGACCCTTCTTGCTGAGGTAACTGCCAACAGGAAGGCTGTTTTCCAGGAGAGGAATTGCATTTCTGAAGTTGCTGCTGGTTCAAAAGGAGGAAGAGTTAATTTTTCCAAGACGTAGTTGAGGTCCCATGCAGGAACTGGTGGTTTTCTGGGAGGCTTGATATTCTTTATCCCTCTTAGAAACTGTCTTAGCAAGGGATGCGAAAACACAGGTGGATCACAGTTGAAGGTTGCTGAGATTGCTGAAGCGTGTATTTTAATGGATGAATATGAGAGGCCCTTATGAAACATTTCTGCCAAGTATTCTAATATCTGAGGTATGCTCATCACTGATGCATCCTGTCCCTTTTTGGCATTCCAGATGATGAATCTCTTCCATTTGGCCGCATAGGTTTTTCTGGTGGAAGGTCTGCGTGCTTCCAGCAAGATTTCCTGAACCTTTTTGGAGAGGGTGTCATGGGACAAAGTCAGGGAACCCTCCAAGCTGCCAGTTGCAATGTTTGCAGGTTTTGATGAACAGTCCTGTAATTGTGTTGTGTTAGTAGCAGAGGCCATTGGGGCAAGGGCCACGGTTTGGAGTGAGTTATGCTCAGTAGCAAGGGATACCAGTGCTGCCTCGGCCAGTCTGGAGCTATCAGTATTCCTTTTGGTTGCTCTGCTTTGATCTTCAGTAACACCTTGGCCAGTAATGGTAGAGGAGGGAATGCATAGATTTTCAGGGTATTCCAGCTGAAGGAGAGAGCATCCATTCTCCAGGCTAGAGGATGGTGTGTCCTTGAGCAGAACTTGTCCAGGTGGTGATTTTGATTTAGAGCAAATAGATCTATGTCTGGTCTTCCTCATGCAGTTGTTATTTGTGAAAAAATGTGTGGATGCAGCATCCATTCGTGTGGATCCATGAAATTTCTGCTCAACCTGTCTGCCAGTACATTGTCCTTGCCTGGAACAAACTGGGATTGCAAATGGATGTTCAGTTTCAGGGCTTTTTCCCAAAGAGCCATTGTCAATCTGCAGAGGGGATACGAGTGAGTGCCTCCTTGTTTGTTTATATACCACATGACAGTGGTGTCGTCTGTCCTTATTAGCAGATGGCCTTGTTGAAGAGATTTTCCAAAGGCATCTATGGCATGCATCACTGCCAACATCTCTTTTTGATTTATGTGCAGAGGCATTTCCGTGGGAGTCCATTGGCCTTGAATGCATCTGTCCTCCATGTGCGCCCCCCATCCATGATCTGAGGCGTCTGTTGTAATGGTTTGACTTGCTTGAACTTTGTTGAAGGACATGCCTTGGTTTAACTGGCTTGCTTGAGCCCACCACAAAAATTCCCTTTGCAGGCATGGAATGAGTGGTATTACGTCTTCCAGGTTGTGGCTGTGTTGAGACCATAAGCTTTTTAGATACCATTGTAGCTTTCTCATGTGTAGTCTTGCCAGGGGGATCAGAAGGATGCAAGATGCCATGAAACCCAGGGCCTGCAGGATCTTCCTTGCGGTCAGCTGGGTAAGTTTTGCTAGGCTTTTGAAGTAATCTGGTAAATGCTGTTGTTTCTCCTCTGTGAGGAAAGCCATTAGTGATTGTATGTCCAGTTTTGCTCCTAGAAAAATAATCTTTTGGGATGGTAATAGTCTTGATTTTTGAATGTTGACTGTGTATCCCAAAGCCTGTAGCAACTGAATGACATAGTCCAAGTTTTTTATCAATGCTTGTTTGCTGTCTGCTTGTATGAGGCAGTCGTCCAGGTAAGGGTATATTTGAATCCTAGGTCTGCAATGTGCAACTACTGATGCCAGGCATTTCATGAATACTCTGGGCGCAGTAGATAAGCCAAACGGCAATGCTGAGAATTGATAATGCTCTGTTCCTGCAAGAAATCTGAGGTATCTTCTGCAACTGTGTCTGATTGGGACATGCAGGTATGCCTCCTTGAGGTCCAGAGTAACCAGCCAAGACCCCTTGCCCAGCATGGGAAGGAGTTGCTGTAACATCAGCATTTTGAATTTTGGCACAATGAGGAAGGTGTTTAGAATAGACAAGTCCAGTATAGGCCTCCATTGCTTTTCTTTTCTTGGAACAAGGAACAGTCTTGAATAGAATCCCTGGCCTTGTTCCTGAGGAGGTACTTTCTCTATAGCTTTTATTTGTAACAGCTTTGCAACTTGTAAGAGAGCCTCTGCCCTTTGATTTTGTGGCAGGTTTGGCATGCCTTGTCTCGTTGGTAAGGTGTGGAAGTGGAACCTGTAACCTCTGTCTGTTATGTCCAGAATCCATTTGTCCTTGGTTAAAATGTGCCAGTTCTTTGAGAATAAGGATAATTTTCCGCCTAGAGGAGCTTCTCTTTGAGCCTTGGTAGGCGGATTGATAGTCAAGTCATTGTGATTGTCCCTGTGGTGCAGGCGAACTCCCTGCACCACTTCTTTGATTTGGTGGATGCCATTGGCGGCCCCTGTAGGAGCCTCGGTATTGCCCTCTACCTCGAGCATGCCTGTTCTTTCCCCTTTGAAACTTGTCCGAGTCTGGAAAGGACCAATTCTTAGAAGACCAATTCCTACTGAATCTGGGAGGTTGAACCTGGAGGAAATCCTTGACAGTCTGTACTGATTTTGCCTTTTCCTCAATAGACTTCAGCACATCCTGTGCATTAGCACCAAAAAGCTTCTGTTTTTCCAGAGGTGCATCCAGGAGCTTAACTTTAACATGGTCTGGCAGTGGCTGTTCTTTCAACCAAGCATGTCTACGTATAACGGCCCCTGTCATGGCTGCCCTACATGAAGCTTCCAATGCATCATAACCACACTGTAGAAAATGATTGCTAACCTGCTGAGTGTTATGAACCAAATCCTGCAATGCCTTTTTATCTATAGGCTCAGGAGAGGCTATCTTTTTCTGCAGATCATCCATTAAGAAATCCTGGTACTGAAACATATGAAAAAGGCAGTTAAGTGACCTCATGGCAAGGGTGGAAGAGGTATAAACTTTTTTGCCCCATCTCTCCAGGGACCTAGCTTCCCTGTCAGCGGGCAGAGGGTTTTTGGCCGAGGAAGAAGCCACTGCCTTGGGGCCCTGTGAAATAGTCTCTAAATCCACAGAGTGGGCCTTAAAGAGATGCTTATGGGTGTCAGGGACCCTGTAATATCTGTCAGGTTTGACAGGAGCAGGAGGGAGAGAATCAGACGAAGCACTGGAGTCTGAGTATACATCATCAAGAACATCCAACACTGGAGGGATAGCTAAAGGCCTGTGTTGGGGCAGCTTAAGGAAGGTACGTAGCCTTTTCCTGGAGTCAGAGAATTCCTGACCCTGCCACTGAAAATGTTCTCTCATGGAGTGGAGAACTTCACCAAAAGAAATATCCTCTGGATGGGAGGCAGAGGGAATAGAATCCTCAGCATCCGAATCCTCATAGGCCTGGAAGGATTCTTCCTGGGTATCTGAGTGCTCTGAATCCCCAGAGGCTTCATCAGAGGAGAGGGTGCCTGTCTGCTCAGTTGTAGGCCTTTTATCTGCAGGTGGCTGAGACCCTCTGATAAGAGAGATTAAATCTGCAGCAAGAGTCATAATCTGTCTATCAGAAGAGGGACCCTGCGCAGTAGGCTTAGGGTGGGCCTTGGCCTGGCTGGCAACCTTAGCACATGCAAAGACCTTGATGGACATGGATACCGGAGGCCTAGCTGCTCCACGTGCAGGGGTAACCTTGTCCACCGGAATGGTGTCGGGTAAATCCAGAGCTTCGGTTTCTGGAGGAAAATCAACAACCGGCACCGGTGAAATCTCGGGGACCGAAGAATGCGTTAAAGCAGTGTCGTCAGCCTGGGGTGGTAGAATTACCACTTCCGAAGGGACTGAAACACTCGCGGAGGGCTTAGGTGTGGTATCGGTGGAAGATGCGGGCCGAGGATGTCGGTCCCGGTCCTTGCGTTTTTTGGTAGATTGTGTTGTCGGTTGTTCCGACGGCATGATATAAGCAAAGGATTCGCCAAAAAAGTCTTTGGCAAATTCTGCCCGGTGCCTGAGTGTGCGCTTATTAAAGCAAGCACAGGCAGCACAGGCCGAGACGTCGTGGTCTGGGCCCAGGCAAGGGAGGCAGTAAGAATGGAAGTCCTTATGAGGTATTTGTTTACCACAAGACAAACAATTATTAACTTTTTCAATTTTTTCTGACATCGGCTGAGGCAAGAAAAAATGTTCCCCAACGGGGTACTTAGCTTTTAGATGACTTCGGTAACTGAAACACAGGAGCTGACCGACCGGCACTTGCGAACTGCTTCTGCTTCGGGCACCGCACGGCAAGAAAGACTGAAGAAGATGGCGTCGGCGGATGCCTTTATACTCCAGCCACTCTGACGTAGGGGAGGAGGCGACATCAGCCGACGCCGGACCCAGACTTTGGAATCCGGCCGACCGAAGGGCCGCCTGAGGCAGGACAACCCATATGTCAGGACTGCAGTTGCATTCTTGAAGGACATCATGGATTCCTGAGTGGAAGGGTTTTTGGGCTTCCAATCATCCCTCTGTTTCAATATCTTAAGGATGTCTCCAAAGGAAACATCTTCAAGGGGTGATTCTGGGGACCCTTTCCCTAAATTGTAATCCTTATCTTTTGTAAGGGACTCCTCAGGGGAGTCCATGTGCTTCCTTTTGCATGATTTCTTCCTTGGAACTTCCTCAGCGGGAGCTTCTGAGGAGGACCCAGATGAAGGGCACCCTGCAATATGGTCTCCTGGGGCTCTCCTGCTTGATGTCCTGGGATGGTGGCCTGTGACAGCTGCAGCTCAGGGAGATGAAACCATTGGGGTTCCAGCACTGCAGGCTTGCCTACAGAGGCAAGGGGCCTCTCCACTTCTTGGAACACAGGGTCACCCAAAGAGGGGTGGGAGCCCAGAACCGAGAAGGACAACCTTGGAACCAAGGTCACAACCTGCTCTATTCAGCATGCTCCCAAAAATGGAGCCTCAAGAAGGATCAGTACCAAAAGGGGTCCTGGCACCGTGGACTGCACCGTAGACAGGGTTGGAACCAAACTCAGTACTGAGGAGCCTGTAGTCCAATCCAGGGTCTGAGGAAGACCTGGTTCCAAAGGGGCTGAAGGCCAAAGGGTCAGCTCTGGAGCCAAAGTGAGTTCCACTATTGACACCGAAGCTGTGGGTGCCGAAAGAGGCGGCGGTATCATGGTCTTCAAAACCTGCAAAGGAGGTCAAAGGAGAAGAGTAAGATGGAGCCCGTGGAGCAATATTTCCAAGTCCAAGAATGGATTGGATTTTGGAATCTATAGGAATCCCATTGGCTGTCAGCAGATGGTCCACAAGGCGCACCACATCTAGTTCAGAGAGGCTCCTGGTGAATCTCATGGATATCCTTGATGGGGACTCTGGTCACTCTAAGAAAGGGCTATTTACCTCCCCCAAGAAAGGATCCACTGACTGAGAATATCGGGTCTGTGCTTGAGTGTATAACGGCACCACAGTCTCCAGTTTTGAGACGATCGAGGAAGGGATGTCAACTGGGTGAGTGGTACTGTGGAAAAACTGGGTACTGCAGGAAGGCTCAGTTCCAAGATCAGTGTGGAGGTCAGAATCTGTGATTTAGGTATAGTTGGTGCTATAGATGATGCCAGTGTCGAAGGAAGAGCCAGCAATACTATTGTAGTAGATGGTACCGAAGTCTGTGCTGTAGAAACTGGTTTCTGGTCCAGAATGGAAATTTTTGCCATTTAGGTTTAGGTTGTGTCTCCTTCTCACCAGAGGGTTTGGAGCGAACTGAATGTGGCCTTTTTTTCTCTTTCCTAGGAGGGGGTGAACCCTCCAATGCAGAAAGAGGCTCTGAAAAGGGCGATTTAAGAAGGCCCTTTAATATCAACTAATTCTTCCTTTCATTCATCGTAAAAGAACTAAAACCCTGACAGATACAGCAAGGTAGTTGAACAGAGAGATGAGGCACTACCAAACAATACACACAGTCATCATGAGTGTCACTATTAGTCATTTTTCTCCCACACTTCAGACACTGTTTGAAGCCTGAAGTGTCCTTTTTTTCAGACATGTTAGATTACAAGTACTACTAAAGGCAGAGCAACAACAAGTAAATAAAATATTAATAATATATAAACAGTTAGGGCAAAGAACTAGAAGAAAAAGTAACAACAATGGTACTAGGAGATTACCACAGTGGGTAGGAAAAAAGGTGTGTATCAGCGATGGTACAAAGATTACCAAAGGGTAGTTTGACAGGAAAGTTTTGAAAGAGAGGGTATAAACTTAACGATAGATTTAAAAGGGCAGAAACGAGTAAAATAACAGTTGAATAAAAGTATCAAGACTTTCCAATAAGCAATATATATAAAAAAATATAAGACTTAGCTGAGAGCTGGCTTGAACTTGGCTTTACGGCTATGTGGCAAATGAGATCTGAGGTAACAGGGAGAAGGGTACTATGGGTAAAAGCTTAGCTTGAAAGTTTTTGGCTGGAGTGAGCTTGGTATAAGGCCAACTCGGTTCTGAAGATGGAACCGATAACCCATCAGTGATGAATGGAATGAAGATTAACAACATCAGATATACAGGTTATAACCAACATGTCATATACCGACTGATTACAGGCCCTACCACTGTAATCAGTTTCCTACTGATTATTAAGAGGTGATCTATGCCTGATCTACAAGGCAGTCTCTGACCCTGCCCTGATGGAAATGTTGCATATTTGCAAAACTAACTGCACAAGGGCTACCCACTCCAGAGATCTAAACCTGATCTCTGATATGAATAGATCATGCTAGAGCAACAGATTATGTGTCCCAGAGATTGTCCCTCCTCTGAAATAGAATGCCTATTCACAAGAATCAGAGACCATTCCCTGACCATCTTCAAGCACAATCTGGACCAATGCATGGGAAACAGCAAATTCATTCCTAGGGTGGCGGTGAAGTCCCTTATAGACAGAGGTAGTCTGTAAAAATTGTTAAAACCCCATTTGTTGACCCTTGCTACCTTTTCCCCTTGAAATAGCATATTTAGGGTTGCCACCTTCCTTTGTGGCTAAAACCGGAGTAAAGCCACGCCCCTCACGTCACCAGTAACCCCACCCACCCAACCCCTATCCCACCCACATTCCACCCATTTTGTGATGTCACAATGACATCACTAGGCAGGAACGCCCTCTTTTTTCATTCCTGCTGCCTGCTTTCGGCTGATTTACTATGCTTTTCTGTAAAAAAAGCATAGTAAATCAGCCGATTTACAAACTCCGATAGTCTGTTTGCTTTTTGAAACAGAATACTGGAGTTTGTACAGTGTTTTCCGGACTACCGGAGAATCAGTTTGATTTCCGGATAGTCCGGAAAAAAACAGAGGGGTGGCAAGCCTAAGCAAATTGGGTAAAATCTGGGTAAAACTGGCTAGACTTGTAAGGGCTCTTGAGCTGTTAGTTTAATAATCTCCTATGGACCTGTCTGCAGGAAAGCCTCATTTGTACTGTCAGTCTTTTTTCAAAACTTTGAGCACTCTTTACAAAAACCTCTATGTTTTACAAGACAAAAAGTTTAATATGACAAAGTCCTAAGTATACAGAACAAAAGTGTTCATCCTGAAATGCATGTTTGCGCTTTTGGATTTTTCAGTATAGTACTGAGCATTTAGGCTCTACATTTTTTTAATTATATTTCAGAACTTCCTATAAACCCTCAAAGTGCTCTTACAAATCTGGTCTCAGTCCTGAACCCTGCAGTACTTTCTAGTACAAGTACACCTGTAATCAAAATTAGACCTGTAATGGCAAGTCAAAAGTCAGAACTACTGTAATAAATGTGTATTGGCCTTCCAAATGTTGGCCAAGCATAGATGGACTATCTTCTATAACACTCACTGAAAAAATCATATGAAAGGTACTGCCAGCACACCTGTTTCTAATTAGATGTACTGCTCTTTGCAGTGTTGTACAAACAGAAATATAACCACACAATTTGTAAAAGAATTTTATTTAGTAATCAGTTCATAGAGAAAAATATTGATGTCTGCATACATTAAAGTTTTAATCCAGTGAAATGTCCAGTTATTTTTCAATAATGTGCCCATTTTTATTTCCCATTATACGTTCTGACTTGAAGCATTTTAAAATCCTAAGTGTATTAAAAGTAAATTCAGACAAGGCATAGTCACTTAGTATATGTAGCACCCACATCTATACTATGAAAAACCACTGCTTGCTCTTATGATCAGATGCTAATTCATTCAAGTGTACAAGTGTCATCATGATGTTAGAACCATCTTTGCTCTTCCTTACGTAGTAGGATTTGGCCTCAAAATAAATTGTTTTCAATAAAAACAAAATAAATGATGCAAAAAAGTAAATTACATATTTAATTTGCTAAAGATTGTTGGTTAATGTTATTTAGAAAGCACATTGATGCATACAAATATACATATATAAAACATCACATTTTGCATACATAGAATCCGTACTATACAGTACTATGGTACATGACAGCAGATGGAGTCTCATTTGTTTGAATACTGTTAATGCTGATTATACAAAATTGAAAGTTACAATTCATATCAAAACTTAATAAAATATGTTAAAAAAGCAGATTTTCTAATTGAATTTGTGTTTATATGGAGAGCTTGTGCTCCAGCCCTTCTCATCTCCATGGCACTACATATAGTAATTATGACATCCCCTTATCTTGGCATTAGAAGAAATATTTGGTTCTCCAAGAAAAACATATTCCTTTTACTATGAGGTAGTATGACTTCAGATTTAGTGTGTTAAGTCTATAGGGTTGTGAGCTGCAGAGGTGATGTATCCTTTACCAATCACTTGGTCTTGTACATGACTTTTAAAATGTTTAGAGATGCCCAGTCCATACATAAATATTGACTTTATTTGTGACACTTAGACCATTTTTTTCACTGTCTACTTGAAATTAAAATGTTTAGGAATGCATTTTCTGAAGTGTGTCTAGGGCTTGGTGAATGAGGCAGCTACCCCAGGCCCAAGGTGATATGGGGTGCAATCAGCAGATGCTGATGGGGCGGTACTACAGTACAGGCATTCAAAAATGAATACTGTATTTGTGGCCATGGCAGCAGTTTGCTAGTTTCAGCAGATGAGTTTTCTTCCAAGATGACTTTATTTTCCAGGTCCTCGACATATAGATGAGTGACAGCTAGACTGGGTAAGTGCTTGAGGCTCAAGACAAGATAGCTATAGCTCTGTAAACTATTAATTAATTCTATCTCTGATTATCCACCTAATACAATCCAGAGTCAATGGGGAAATTTAACCTATTCTGCCACTAAATCAAAATCAGTACAAGGCACAGAAACTAATTTTGGATAGGATGCCAGTCCATCACAGGACTCAAGCACATGTTTACCAACAATAAGAATGCACGCTTATAGACAATACGAAGGCTTCCATAGTTACCTACAGCATGTCACTGGGATATGGGAGAAAACTGGAGCATGTGGTGAAAACCTAGATTGGATGAGGAAGGACATGCTGATTCCACACCAAAGACACCGCAGTCAAGGAGCGAAATGGAGGAGTAGGTACTGTGAAGCAGCAGTGTTAAGTGCTGTTCTACTCTGCCCACCACACAATGATGTTGTACGATAAGAACTGTTTAAATTAGGCACATAAATTAAACGTTAGTCTGGCTAAAGATGGGTATTACATCAGCAAACAGATTTTAAACTGGACAAAAATAGTAAAATAATAGTATGTTACTGGACTTGGAGAGCCATTCAATATTAGTAGCCATGACTATTGTCTATTTAACCCCCCCCCAAACACACACATATACACATGCACACAGATTCAGGAAAGGGGAATTTTACTTTATTTTGTCCACTTCATTAATTTGTCAGTTAGGTAAACACACTGCTGTAAGTGTCCCTTTTCCATTGTCACCTGGAAGTATTACCTAATTATATGGGCTGCTTTGTTGCCATACAGCGCGAAATCTGGGACTGAGGGACTCAAATCAAACTGTATGGAATGTTTTTCAGCACTTTACATCTTTAAGTCTCTGTGGTTTGGTACCAAACCATTAGTAGTTTCTAGTCTTTGTGCAGTAAACCAGCTTTGAAACAGCAATCATGTATCTTTGAAACTGTAATCATGTTCCTCCCTACCTAATTTGTAGACTACAACATTCAAATGTATTTGACCTGTCTGAATATCACATAACTTTGTAAAGTATCCATGTTTCATGTGTTCCTGATAGGGTCTCTATCATGATTTCCAGTGTCCCAGCACTGCTAAGGAATTAAGTCACACATCAGTATCAGCCTAGCCAATACATGGCTGATTCAGAATACTGGAATGTTTTTTCATGGCATTATTAAAGCAAAGTAAGAGCAGCTGTATAAACACGTCATGAAGAATAAATAGGCCTACAAAAAATTCTAAGCTCCTTTTAAACACCTACTCCTACATCTTTTATAATTTCTTAATACATTCATTAGTGGTTATATTAGAATTAGAATATGCTAACAAGTCTATCAGTTATAATTATAACACAAGAGTGGGATAATGGAAAGTGGGTCTGAAGGAGGTGGAGCCCCACTGTGTTAAGCATCATGAAGCATGCAGCATGGCCTGTCACACCCTTCAACACCATCTTAAAAGAAATATGTAAAGGCTAGCACAACCATTAAAATGGTTTTGATTATCACAGTTGTGTTTTAAGACAAATCTATGAGCATACATTGTCAAATAATATTTTAAGCACTACCACTTGACTGAATTGAAGAGGTGGGCATTTATTAAACTCAATTGCCATTCCAAAAATACAGTACTTGCATCATAGCTCAGGTATCGCTCAATATCTAAACTAGAGGTATCAAAGTAATAAATGTAGCTACTAGATATGGGGCTAACTGTCCTGCTCCAAAAAAGGTGGCAGCATGAGCTGGCTTGTTCAAAATTAAGGTAGCTCAGGATAAGGAGGGAAGACTTGATTCGATTAAACAACTGATACAGGCTTCTGGTAACCTGCATGTTGATATACTCACTACATGTTGATATACTCACCGCCCAATGGTTCTTGGAATTCATAAATTCCAACACCCTGGATCAACTAATCCATAGTCCCACCAGGGGCTCCAATATCCTAGACCTGGTAATTACCAACATGGGAAATCGATGCTCCACACCTATGGTCACCCCCTCGTTGGTCAGGTCAGACCATAAGCTAATCACCCTAAACATCCACATCCCACCGCCACTCCCCAGTAAGGGAACCTCCATAAAAAACTTCTCCAAAGCCAACTTCATGCTACTCAAGTGAGAAGTGACAAACTTTATGACACCCATGCAGACGGGAACTGAAAGTTAGACTGCTGAGTCCTACACTAAGGCACTGTATGAGCACATCCACTCATGCATGAATCGTGCCATCCCAAACAGAACCAAGATGCTCTCCTCCAAAAAAAGGAAGCCAATCTGGCGGTTCCCTGCCATAAACAAACTTTACAACAAAAGGAAGAAACTGTTGCAGAAAAGTGGAAAATCCCATGATGCAAAAAATTCCCTTACCAGCCTCAGTAAGAAGCTGAGATCCCTCGTAAAATCCTCCAAAGCTAGTTATGAAAATAAAATTGCCAAAGATTCCAAAGACAACCACAAGGCATTCTACAACTATGCCAAGAATCTAAATGGCAATGCTCAGATCTGCTCTGAGCCACAACAGAATGGCATTAAATATGCTGATCCCAAGGATATTGCCATTATCCTGGCAGATCGATTCAGTGCCAACATCACCCCCCTCTCACCCCCTAAATGGCCCATCTCAATACCGGAAGATTGCCAAATTCCGGTAATAATGGCCACACAGGTAAAAAATGCACTCTCCAAAGCTAAGAATACAGCATCCATGGGACCAGATGACATCCTGGGCTGTGTACTACATGAACTACAAAATGAACTGGCACCTCACCTAAGTGTCATGTTTAATCATACCCTCACCTCAGGCTTTGTGCCCACTGAGTGGCGCACAGCTACAGTTATCCCACTCCAGAAGGGGGGATCCACCTTGGATCCAGAGAACTACCGAGCCTGATCTGCAAGAGCATGGAACGTATTATCGTGGAACTTATAAACAAAGATATTGGCAACCTTCAGACACTGGACCCCACCCAGTTTGGGTTCGTGAAGGGCCAATCGTGTCTCCTGAACCTGATTGACTTCTTCAAATCAGTCTCCAGAGCTGTGGATGAGGGTAAGACAGTCCACACAGCCTATCTGGACATCGCCAAGGCCTTTGACACCATCCCCCACTCTGGAACCATAGATAAACTTACTAAGCTGGGCATTAATCCCTATGTCACTCGATAGGTTGCCAACTGGCTTACTGACAGAACCCACAATGTAAAAGTAGCTGACTCCAAATCCATCTCCAGACAAGTGGAGTACCTCAGGGTTCAGTCCTGGGACCGCTCTTGTTTGGCATCTACTTCTCTGAAGTACAGGCCAACACTAAGGGACTCTGGTTAACAAAGTTCGCAGATGACTGCAAACTGGGAGCCATTATTGAATCTTCAAAATAATGTGGCTACTCTACAAAAGGGCCTTACAGAAACAGATGCTTCGTGCCAGAGCCATGGGCTCAAGCTCATTGCCAAGAAATGTATAATTATCCCCTTTGGGAAAAAAAATTGTACCTGTGAATTACCACATAGATGGCAGTAAACTAAACACCAAAAGTGTAATGAGAGACTAAGGGACACAGGTGGACAGCGGTCTCACCTTCAATGACCACATCACCACAACAGTCAGGAAATACCTCTACGTGATGCACCTCATCACTAAGGGCTTTTCATCCAGAAAAAAGGAGGTGATTGTCCCACTGTACTCATCCCTCATTAGACCCATTATAGAATGCAATGCCCCATCTGGTATGTACCTCTCAAGACATCTGCAACTGGAAAGGCCACAGAAATACCTCACTAAAAGAATCACAGGCCTAAAGCAGATACCCTATGCTGACCGCCTTAAAAAACTTCAGCTATACTCTGTCGCATATCGTCTACTCAGAGGCGATCTCTGCTTAACATACAAGGTCATGTCAAACCCAGAGCTATTGGACATGCTACACTTAAAGAAATCCCAATCCCTCAGAGACACATACTCCAGTGATCTAAACCTTGTCATCACAATAAACAAAACATGCTGGAGGGATAGGTTCCTGACCCAGAGACTCACCAGACTCTGGAATAGACTGCCCATACATGTCAAGCGGAGTGCCTCCTTGGCCCTCTTTAAAAGGAACCTTGATGACTGGATGGGAGAAAGGAAATTCACCCTGGGGATCACATCAGTTGCCCTGCTAGCCAGGGGTGCAGGGAAGTAAATAGTGTGGGAAGAAATAGCCAGGGAATTGTTATGGGTAGGCTTGTATAGGCCCCCTAGGGTCGATAGCCTAGTACCAACCTATGATTATTTTCCATCTTAGGTGGGTGTGAGTTTTGGGGGGCGTTGAAGGTAATAACAAATGACTCCTCTTATTGTATGTAGTTTTCCTTGCATACTTAGAGAGTAGACACAAATGCTCAATCCTCTCACTGACTACCCTTCTAGGACCCAGGATACTAGCTTAATAAGGATGGCTGATGGCATAGCAGAACACATTACTCCCCACTGATGGAAGTACTTACTTTAATTCATTCTAGAATGTGACTGAATTATGTCCTTGACAGTTATACCAGAATGAAAATACTATGAACAAAGGATCACCCTTCATTGAACAAAGATTAAGGAGGAAGAATATTTTGTAATAAAACTTTTAGAACATGATTTAAAAAATACAAACAGCCTTGTCATGAGAGCAGGTGGTAGATGCAATCTATTCTGATTTTTGTATTTGTTGAGTAGTATACTTCCTTCATTCCTCTGATTAATATGGGCAGAAAAAAATGTGCCTTATCGTGTTTGTTATAATTACACCAACTACTGGTACTGATGAAATTAATAAGCACTTGGGAATCTTACTGAATGTGCTTGTGCACAGGGAGCTCAACAGAGATCTTTTTTATCATCATTCCCCCAGTACTGACATGTACAATATTAGAACCATCAGAAAAATAGCTTGGTCAACTAGCATCGTGTGCATTTCCCCAAAAATGTCACCCCCTCTCAGTTCAAAGGCTCAAAGCTGTTGAAAAGCAAATTAAAAAAATTATTTTCAAAATTGAAGACATACCAAAAAAAGCTACTCTGCCCTGAAAGTGAAGCAAGTTGTTTGCTACAAATGTAAGAAACTTACAGCAGTTAATTCACTAGACACTGAGTGCTATATCATCTCAGCTGAGACCATAATACATTATCACAACTGATCTATGAAACCTTGATATTGTTATGGCTTCATAAATCAATGCCAGTACTGTATTATCATGCATCTTATCAGCTTGCTCATGGGACATGTCCTCTTCTTCCCACCCTAGTAATGGCCCTGTATAGTACCACCTCATTTCTCCAAAAAGCTTTCACATTCTGTTTCATTACATCCCAACTTCATAAAATTGGTTTGCACACATCTAAGTGGACAAATGTTTTGTATCACATAGGCTCCCACTTCACAAAGTAAACTTCCAAGCAACTTAAAAATTAAAAAAAAAAAAACAGACACAGTTGGGTATTCAGAACAGACTCTACAAAATGTGCATGAGTCCCTAGTCTCAATGTCAGGGACTCAAGTGTCTTGTAGCTCGTGTAGGCTGCTACTCATGTTTGAACATGAATATGAGGTCAGGCAAGCATCTGCGCACCTTACCCAAACACATTATTCGAGTCTGAGTGAGGTAAGTCTGGCAGCAATGTGTAAGAAGTGGGGGGAGGTGGGAATGTAGATTAGGGTAGTGATCGAAAAGTGGATTTAGGTTTAGTAAATGGATGGAGAGCCTTAGGGTTAGAGAGAGGGAGGGAAGTTTTAGGGTTAGGGAGTTTTAAGTTTAGGGAGCAGGAGGTTTAAGGTTAGGGAGTGATCAAGGAATTTAGGATTGAGGAGAGGGGGTTGGAGATTTAGGATTAAGGAACAATTGGGGACTTTACAGTTAGAGAAAGAGAGAAAGAGTGTCGTTTTAAGATAATCAGATTGGCAATAGGGTGGGAGTTGAGAGTTAGAGGTAGTGGTCTGGTAA
This sequence comes from Protopterus annectens, assembly GCF_019279795.1. NCBI lineage: Eukaryota > Metazoa > Chordata > Ceratodontiformes > Protopteridae > Protopterus > Protopterus annectens. The sequence continues at coordinate 717,349,896 of NC_056727.1, read as the reverse complement.
TGGATAGTTAGAGCACTTGCTTTTGTGAGCAAGTGTGTCACGAGCTTCTAGCACACAAGCACTTACTGTAAAGCCTTCAGAAAAGTGTAGCACTTATGTGAAACACTAAATAACAGGAAGCAGTACTTCTTTATTTTTATCTAGCTTCCCAGATGCACATCTGTCCACATTCCATGAGACTAGATGAAAAAAAGTTATGTACTCACCATAACGTTCCATGTTTGTTGTCCAGTATCTCCCCTTCATTCTTGCTGGTTGGGTTCAGAGCTGAACCTTGGCTCTGACTTGGCCGCGTACCAAAGCTCGAGAGCTTCAACTGGCTCAAGGCTACAACCTATCCCATGATGCTTAGCGACCATTCCCCAGATCTCATTTGAGTGTACTCCCTGGAGTATGTTACAGAAAGGACATTTTTGAAATATATTAGTTATATAGGTAAAGAGGCAAGAAGGGAATCAGACCATATTTGCCAATTTTAAAGTCCTCTACATCCTCCAGGATGGGGGATGGATGGGTGCGATGCAAGAATGAAGGCGAGATACTGGACAACAAACATGGAATGTTATGGTGAGTACATAACTTCTTTATGTTATGTTGTCCTATCTTGCCTTCATTCTTGCTGGTTGGGACAGAGTCCCCAGCAACTTCTCTTGGGTGGCTCAAATGAATAATCTCTTCAGGACAGTCAAACCAAAGGATGCCTTGTTCTGGGAGGCCACATCTATTTTGTAATAAGAGATAAAGGTGCGAGGATTAACCCATGTAGCAGCAGCACAAATTAAATCCAATGGAAGTCTGGATTTAAAGGCAATGGAGGTAGACACCGCTCTAGTTGAATGTCCTTTTATTCTCCCTGGCAGTTCTTTATTATGAGACTTGTAGAGATAAATGATGGCCTCAGTAAGCCATTTGGACAAGGTCACTTTTGAGACTGCCAAGCCTTTTTTGTTTTCTGCATAGGAAACAAAACTGCTCTGACTTTCTGATATCTTTGGTCCTGTGTAAGTAAAAATGCAACTGTCTATGCGCATCCACTTGGTGAAGATTATATTCTGCCTTGTTGCCGTAGTTAGGAAAAAGCACACGCAATTCTGTAGATTGGTTTAAATTTGCTTCAGAACAAACTTTTGGTAAGAATGAAGGATTTGTTCTGAGGGAAACTCTATCTTTATGGAAAATTAGATATGGAGGACAGATAGACAAAGTCTGCAATTCTGAAACTGTCCTAGCTGAAGTAATTGCTGTTAGAAAGACTGTTTTCCAAGATAAAAATTTTAGTGCACAAGAGGATGCTGGCTCGAAGAGAGGGAGGATCACAGATGACAATACTAAATTTAGATCCCATGGGGAGGAGGTTCTCTTAAGGGTGGTCTTAACAAAAAGGTACCCCAGAGGAAAGCTTTGCATAATCTATGGGACATTACATTGGCTCCGAGGTCTCCCACATGATAATTTGATATAGCGGCCAATTGTACTTGAATAGTGTCCACCGCTACTCCTTGATTAAAGACTTCTGTTAGAAATTCCAAAATTGAGGGTATAGGGGCTGTAAAGGGATCTATATGTTTTACGTCCGCCCAACAAGATAACCTCTTCCATACTTTAGGGGATAATTCTGGAAGCCTGGCTAAGATTTGAAGTGGAGTAACCAAGCTCTGAAGAGCAGGGTGGAGCATTCCTGACTGATGCGTCAGAAGATCCTGCACTGGGTCCAGATCCACAGGTCCTCCTGAAGGTGGGGCCAAAGGAAGGGGAACCAAATCTGACGAGGCCATTAAAAAGTAATGAGAATTAAACTGCGACTCAGTGACTTGGCTTTCTGAATAACGTTTGGAATCAATGGAAACGGGGGAAAAGAGTGGATGAGTGCATCCCGTGGTGACTCTCCCAGAGGGGAAATGATGGCAAAATAGTTGCTGCATTTGGCATTGAATGGAGTGGCAAAAAGGTTGCAGCAAGGCTGGCCCTATTTGCGAAAAATTTGATTCTCAACTTCCTGACTTAGGGACCACTCGTGAGGCATGAGAATTGCTCTGCTTAGCCTGTATGCTATTACGATGGATTTCCCTGGGATGTACGGTGCCATCAGAAAGTGCTGAGAAGAAACTGCCCATTGTCAAACTCTCTGGGCCTCTCAACATAGGGGATAGGATCTGGTTCCCACCTATTTGTTGATGTACCATACCACCGACATATCATCTGTCTGAATTGCAATAGTCCCCATGGGAAGAGAGTTCTGAAATGCTTGCAATGCCAGAAACACTGCTCTCATTTCTAGGATACTGATGTGCAAAGGGTAATCATGATCTTTCCAAACTCCTTGGACAGTCTGTCCCAGATAATGCCCACCCCCCATCTGGGATGCGTCCCTGGTTACTACAGTGACAGGTCGGGGAAGTATGAACGGTCTGCCCATTGTTACTTGAGTGGACTGAAGCCACCAAAGTAGGTCTCTCTTGCAGGCATCCATAATGAGAATCTTGTGAGACATGGGTAACTCCTGTAGAGACCATTGAGTGAAGAATAGCCAGTGTAATATCCACATGTGTGGTTGTGCCAGTGGGACTAGTGTTATCCATGCTGCCATTGAGCCTAGTACCTTGAGGACACATTTTGCTTGTGCCTTTTTATTTTTGATTAGGGTGGATACTTGACTGCTTAGCATTTGTATTCTCTCGAGGCAATTTTGCTACCATATCATTTGTGTTTAGATCTGCACCTATAAAGGTAATACACTGTGATGACAACAAGGCAGACTTTTCTGGATTTATAGTAATGCCTACATCTGAGCAGAGATGGATGGTGGAGTCCCTGGCTCTGATTAGTAGGTGCTTGGTGGTGGCAGTCAGGAGCCAGTCATCTAAATATGGAAACACCTGGAATCCTTGACATCTCAGATAAACCATGACTACGGCCATGCATTTGGTAAACACTCTGGGGGCTGTAGTGAGATCAAAGGGCAGAGCTCTGAACTGGTAATAACTGGCTCCCAGCTGGAAGCGTAGAAATCTTATGAAGTAGCTGTCCATCTTTATGTGGTAGTACACATCCTGAAGATCTAAAAAGCAAATCCAATGGTCTTGTCCCAGAAGAGGGAGTATAGACTGCAGTGTTACCATCCAGAACTTTGCCTTCCTTACCGACTTGTTTAGTCTGCTGAGATCCAATACTGGTCTCCAGTCCCCTGTCTTTTTTGGAACTAAAAAGAACCTTGAGTAAATTCCAGATCCAATCTGGTCTGCGGGGACTTCTTGGATGACTCTTTTTTTCTAGCAACCTTTGAATTTCTAGGGTTGCTTGATCCCTTTGACCAGGTGGAATGCCTGGGATGGACTTTTACGGATGATGCAGGCACTGGACAGGAATGTTGTATCCCCTGGATATAAAGGACTGTACCCATTTGTCTTGAGTCAATTTCAGCCAGGCTGCTGGGTACAGAGATATTCTTCCCCTGAGTGCCTCCAGAGGTGGACAGTTGGGCCTCCTTTCAGGAGTTCTGGAAGGGCCGACTGGAGAATGTATCTTTGTTGCCCTAGTTCTGCGGACTCCCCTGCTGCATGGACAGCATCTTCCATTATTATTCCCCCCTCTGCCCCTGGGGGAAGGATCACCATGAGCATCCGTCAAGGCTCCTTTGGACTTCTGGAACCACATTTTTCCACTCTTTTGACCTTTAGGATAAGGTCTGGTAGGAGCAGAAAAATGCACTCCAATTGCAGGTAGAGTCTGCCATCTTGCTGGCTCCTGGTGAGAGGCTCTTTTACTTTCAGCCTGAACAAGGACGAGCCATCAAATGGGGAGGGAAGATCAGAAGGGCTCAGCAAAGGCACATCCAGGAATGTCTCCTATGAGCTATTCCTGTGCCTGCTGCCCTGCTTGCTCCATTGGCTGCATAGGAAATTAGGTGCATGGATGAGTTTGTAATAGAAGTTAAGTTCGCAAGCTGGGAATTTATCTTATCCAATAAACCCTGGGCTGTAGCACCTTGTAGGGTATCTTCCAGTTCTTTCAGGAGATCCCTCTGGAGTCGGGTAAAATGTGATAAGTAATTCAGTGACCATAAGGTAAAGGCCGCTGAGGAGAATATACGCTTCCTGTATCTCTCGATCATAACAGACTCCTTATTCTGCGGATGGACAGATGCAGAAGTTTTATCTAACTCCTTCTTTGTGGCCGCTGCCACCACCATCACATCTACTGGAACCCCCTTTGATAAATATTGTCAATCCTCTGGGGCCATAATGAATTTATTTGGCCTCCTCGGAACAGGGTCCACTGACTTGGGAGAGTCCCACACCTTCCAACTCACAACACCCAGCAGCGGGTCAAAGGGTGGAGAAACCCAAGAGGTGGAGGGGCAAGAGTCAAATGCCTCCAGGTATACAAACTCATCCTCAGAAGTGGAGAGGGATTTCCAGCCACCCCTCTGCTTAAGGATCTCAAGGATGTCTGAAAAAGAGACATCCTCAGAGGGCAACTGTGGGGACCCTTCTGAATCCTCTAAGTCGGTGACAGACTCAGGGGAGTCTATGTGCTTCCTCTTATACTGTTTCTTCCGAGGGACCTCCTTGGGGGGATGTTCTGTGGAGGTATTGGAAGAGAAGGTTCCACCCATTGGGGTTTCCTGGAGGACTGACTCTCTACTCTGGGGCTGATGGAGGGATGGTGAAGCAGAAGATGCCAACCCGTTTGGGGGAACAGTGGCTGGAGCCAAAGGTGGAGCAGACTCAGTGGAGAGTACAGTCTGCATAACCTCGAAGGCACTGCGGTGAGTACCTCTCAACCTCTTAAAGTAAGAAATCTGGACAAAGCCATGAAAAAAGTGGTACAAATAGGGACAATTTTTAAATATTGCTCTTACAAACTTAGAAAGTTGATAGAATAAGTGGTTTTGCATTAGCATGAATTTTCTGAAGGGTATGAAGTCTAAAACTCAGATGAATGTCATTATTTTCTAACTTTAATCTTTAATGATTTGCCACTAATTTGCCAGAAAGCCACAACTTTATGAAAAATGAACCAAAAATATAAGGCAAAAATCTGGACATTCTGTGAAAATCTGTACAGTTGAGAGGTACTCCTGGGCCAAGAGAAACTCCAGTCACGAAGGACTGGGAAATCTCCCAGGTGCTGAGGAGGGTGGCTCCGAGGCTAATGTGGGAGACAAACTCACCTGAGCCGAAGCAGCAAGTGGGAGAGTCGACTCTGACCCGGGTCCGATTTGACCCCCCCGAGCCAATGTCGACTCCCAGATCCCTCGATGGAAGTCAGCATCAACGAGATCGGAGCAGACGTCGGAGCTGAGATATCATGAGTGATTACTGGCTCTGGCAGATCCAGCACAATGACTTCCTGACACTCTGGCTCCAAACTCGGTCAAATCGGAGGAGGAATAGATGGTATCTGAGATACAGTGGTTAGCTCCACGATCTGATGGGCTGGGCTTGAAAGAATTTCTGCTAGGGCTCGCGTCCGCAGCAACCTCTTCACCTCCCACTCCACATCATCATCCAATAACCTGGAGGAATGGGTTGATGACCTGTGGCTACCTGCTACAGACTGTAATAGAGGAAATTGAAGCACTGAGTGTATTGGCTCCAATGACGGGTGACCAGCTCTGCAAAGGTTCCGAAGACTCAGATGGAACCGAGGGAGGACCAGATTTATTGCAACCAAGAACGTTCGGATCCGAAGTTACTGTCTCTTTTTGACTGGTTGACGGCTCAAACACTGGAGGAGACGTTTTTGTCTTATCCGATTTGGAGACCTGATTACCATCTTCAAAAGGGCCTTTCAACAAACCCCTCAAAATGAGTTTGTTTTTCCTCTCCTGTAAAACCCTTGCACTAAAGCCATGACAAATCAAGCAAGAGTACTGAAGATGGACTGCTCCTAGACAATACACACAACTTGTGTGTCCGCTTTAGAGACATTTTCTGGGTGCATGAATCACATTTTTTAAAACCAGATTGTCTCGGTTCCTTAACAGGTTCTTTAGATATCTTTTAAGCCAAAAACAACAACAACAACAATAATACTAGCTAACAATAACTATAGTAGAAAAAAGGCAAGTAGATAGAGAGATTTTTTTTTAGGAAAGGGATGGGAGGAGGATAAGTCTCTAAGTTAAACGACAGTCTCCTCTAACCCAGGGAGACACCTCTAACTTAAACGGTGACTCCTTAATAAAAAGGGAAAGAAACACTGAAGGAAGAAAGGGGCTAAATAGAAAGAATCTTCTAATTTAAATGGACTCTTTAAGGGGAATAGGAGAAAATGTAAGGGCTGTACAAAACCAATGAACACTCCAAAGTCCAAGCCTCAATTCCACTTTAAATATAAAGTCCAACTCGGTGAAGGTACAAGAATACAACTTTATTTTAAGCCGTTAAGACCATACACTTTTCGTCGGCTCACAGTCCGACTTCTTCAGAAAGAAAAAACAAGCAAACTGTGCAGCCTCCCCTTCATCAAGACATTTAAACAATTCATTAATTACAAATAACAAGTCACATGATTAAACCTCCTCTGAGTTAAGAAATGGATAATGGAGTAAAGAAAAGGTACCTTTTACATTTCAAAGTCTGACTATAACTTATACTATGGATGCTAGAGCCATTTCCACAACAGTTATGAAGAATTGGCCTTTGATTTTGCAAGATGAGTCCATATGCAAGGTGTTTGTGGACCCCCCCCCCCAGGGTAGTTTATAGGAGAGGCTTGAATATAAAAGATATACTGGAAAGAAAACCTAAGTTTCCCAGTAATAGATCAGGCATGTATAAATGTTCCATGTGCCGATATTGTGGATATATAAAAACAGGGTCAAGGTTCTTAATTAATGAGGTAGTCTTCCACTTGGTAGGTAGATTTAACTGTAACAGTACACAGATAGTATACCTAGCCCAGTGTGTCTGCTGCCCTGCCTTCTATGTGGGCAAGACAGACAGAAGACTACAAGACTGTATATATGAACATCTGTATGCCATCAGGAAAGACAAAATGAAGAATGCTTTAGCTAAACATACCATGAAAAATCTGGGCCACAGTTTTACATTCAGTGTTACAGACCAGGTCAGTTCTAACCCAAGGGGAGGCCATACACCCTTGTATTTAGAAAGCAGGGAACTGTGGTGGCAACTAAAGTTGGATGCATGTCATGCTCCTGGCCTAAATGGTTCTTTGAATTTGGCTTGCTTATTGAAGTTAAAGAGGCTCAAGAGGTGACCAGTTGCAATATCACTTCATACTTGAGGGGTTTTTACATGTTTTACACATTTTTTGTCATTGAAAGCTAGTTTTTAAACTCTCTTTATATTATGAGTATCATTTAAGCCTTCCTATCTGTTTATGCCACCTCAGTCAATGTTTTTCTTCAGTAGTAGTATTCAGGTCCTCAATACACACTTTACATATAAGGTCTGACCACACGCTTTGGTGTGTCCCAGGACTCAGTGAGGGGAACCTACGGAATTGGTCAGCTTTGTTCCAGCATTCCCATACAGTACTTATTTCTAATATCCAGTTATACCAGCCCTCCAGTATAATACTTTTGAGGCTAGTATTAATTTGTCTCAATTCTAAACTTGTTAGATTAATATTGTATTTGCTACCATCTATGGTTTTGAACAGACATCTACCGTATTAGTACCGAATAGTAGGGGGGCCAGTAGGTACTGGCTATATGTATAGAACAGAGCTGATAGCTTGGTCTATCTCCTGTCGGACTATGCCATTGGAGACGGTATTACATCTAGTGTCATCCAAGTAGCATGGTGACAGGGGAGAGGGTCAGAGAGCATTAGTCATCTAGAAGTGGGTCCAACATTATGGAACAGGGTGGTGGTTAGAAGAGATCAACGATACCACTGAGTTGGTAATTCACATCTGTCTTAGGGTAGTAGTATTAAGACAGGTTACAAATGTGTCCTGAGAATCATTCTCACTTATTGTAGATTTGGGACATTGTTGTCATAGAATTTACTTGTAACATGTTTCAACGGAGAGTGTGTATTCGCTACACCGTTGTGTTGGTAACTTGTACCTGCCATAGAGCAGTAGCTTCAAGTTAGAACATACATACGTTCGGCGAAATATTATCACTTTTCACAGATTAGGGATATTGTTGTTATGTATCTTCGCTGTATAACTTTTTAAAGGAGAGTGAGTTTTTGCCTTTTGGTGTGAGGCTATTAGGTTCCGTGGGCCATGTTAACAATTGGTAGTGTGGTTTTTCTCCACAGTTTTTTTCAGTTTCCCCACTTGGTAGTGGGTGTTTTTATGGTTGTCAGAATTCAATTTTACTTATTTCCATAGGTTACCTAGATTTTACAAGTGTGTATGTATATATTGTTTCTCGGTAACTTGTTTTGCATGTGAGATGGTTTTAAATTCAGGTACTGTATTATTATTCCATAAGCATTCAGTCATTTATTGTATTCCTAGCACTTTTCCAGTGCTGGGGCTTTAACTCAGAGGAGGTTTAATCATGTGACTTGTTATTTTTAATTAGTGAATTGTTTAAATGTCTTGATGAAGGGGAGGCACTGTTTGCTTGTTTGTTCTTTCTGAAGAAGTCGGACTGTGAGCCGACGAAAAGCGTATGGTTTTAACGGCTTAAAATAAATGTGTATTCTTGTATCTTCACTGAGTTGGACTTTATATTTAAAGTGGAATTGAGGCTTGGACTTTGGAGTGTTCGTTGGTTTTGTACAGCGTTTTCTAGTTTTGTTTAGAAAATGTAAGAGACCAAGGAGAACAACTGAAGACACACCCAAGTAACAACAACACACACACACACACACACACACACACACACACACACACACACACACACACACACACACACACACGAGCACTCTATTTGGATTGGGAAGGTATAATAGAGTCTAATATGAAGATTTTTAGAAAAAATATAGCAAAAGGTATATAATAAAATAAATTACTAGCCGGAGCCAGCGAAGACAATCCCGATGCTTCAAGCAGCAAACAAGATCTGGGGAACAGCCGCTAAGCATGGGACAGGTTGTACCCTCGAGCTTTGGTATGCGGATGAGTCGGAGCTGAGGTTCGGCTCCAAATCCAACCAGCAATAATGAAGGTGAGATAGGACAACATAACATCAAAAGGGAAAAAAAATCATGTTAATTAGCATTTCACATATATGATACACTTTTCTGAATACCCCTCAGTGCTTAATCTTGTTGCAGTTGCAGCTCAGTTTGTTAGCTATTTAGAATACTTTCTCAGAAGGTATCACAGACAAAAGTACATTTAAATATTGTAAGTAAAAAAAACATTTGGCACAGTTGCCATGCAGCTCATTAAAATACATTCCAATGTCTCTAAAAGATAAATGGAATGACAGCTTTTCTTGACTTTGGGTAATCTTCAAACTTCTTAACGTAGTATCTGAGAAAAAAAAAACAGAAAAATAACATTCAGTATTTTCTTGTGCTAAGCATTATCTTATGTATTTTACAAACCCTTATCTACAAGTAGTTACACCATTTTTTGCAGTTCGTTTGTTATAAATACACTTCTGTCAAATGTCCAGAATTTCAGAAAAGGGACAGATTTTTGCCTCGTACTCTAACTCATAAAACTTTTGCAGGACTGAAGTCACTAAATAATGACAGACATTTGAGTTTCAGACTTCACTCCCCATGATAAAATACATGCAAAAGCAAAACTTATTACTCCATCAACTTTCAATTTATAAAAGCAATTTCGGAAATCTGCCCATGATTTTGGGTCTTTGTCCCATCATTATTTTTGGCTTTGTCCAGAATTCTTGTGCTAACAGACTGACAGGTATGCATATAAATGCAAATAGCTAATTATATATAGAAGGCAGACTAATGAAATTAGTCAATGACAGAGACTTTTTGTTTCACAAACAGATGTTGATTACCGTAAAGTTTGTTTCTCACAAGTATTTAGTTGAAGTTAGAAATGAGTCCTTCATTCTTTTCTGCTGAGGAGAGCAAAATATTTGTGTGCATGTGTGCATATAATCTACACCCACTCAAACTTTAATATTTGCAATAGCTTATGTTATGTAGTAGCATTCAAGATGGCTTGAGAACCGCAGTACTTGTCCTCAACCAAATGCTTACCAAGCTACATAGAATAAACCCTACCTCACATCTTGGGTTACCAAGTTTACTGCAGCAAAGATTATACATTGTTTAGTTTGAAATGTTTGCAAACCTTGGTAAAAAGGATCTCGCTAAACAAATAATAAAGTAAATCTAAATTCAAAATGGAGCAGTTCTAAGCAGCTATGAAAATTTCAATTTCAATATAGCTAGGCCATAAAATAAAGTAGTTGTGCTTCTTGATCAATATTATCAGTAAACAGATATTCATTCAACCGTTAATTTTTCTGACACTCTCATTATCCATTTCAGGGTCTGAAGGGAGGTTATGTCTATTCTATCAAGAAAAAGGAATAAGGCAAAGTGGGATTCAAGGCCAGTGCAGGAATCATGAATGTCTCTACACACATGCACATGCCCACACACACATAGAATAAAATAAAATATCAGAATATTAGCCACACTTAGATAAAGGAGTCTGCTACACGACTACAGATCAACTTGCTTGAGACACACGTCTTCACTCGTTTCTGCAAGTGCTCTACCTCCAGGTAACTCACCTCCCATAAAAATTACCAAAACCCCGATCCTAACCCTAAAAACTTTCACCGAATACCTAACCCTAAAGTCCACATCCCATCCTAAACCTAAAACCCCCTTCCCCTCTCTAATGCTAAAGACCTGACCTAAAATCCTCTGCCCCTCCCATCCATTATTGCTCCCAAAACCTAAAATACTCATCTCCCTCCCTAACCCTAAACTCTGTATTGATCCCTAAACCTAAAATCTGTGCCCCCTCCCTAACCCTAAAGTCTGCTCTATACTCTCCATCCCCCTCCCTAAACCTAACAGCACCCTCCCGGCTCCCCTTTCCTACTTACTTGGTCTGCGGTGACCACTTTTTTCCATTTATCTCCTAGAATGTGAGCAGATGGTGTGGCAGCTGTGTCACTTGAACTCACATTTGAGTTTGAGTGCAAGCAGTGGATCGAAAAAGGTTATAGCTATTTGATTTCCTGGCTGCGAGTTACTGGAATTTGAACTATTTGGACTTGGTCCATTGCAGAACTACCTTTATATTGCAACCTTCCTTCTCATTTCTATACTGACAGTCTCTGAGAAGCATCTTTAGTAATGAAATGTTCAATGGTTTTAGTTTTAATGTGACAAGTCTGCTATTCTACAATACAATTTTTCACGTAAACAGATAAAAAAGCAGGAGAGACAGGTGGTATTTAACAGAGTGTGCGTGCTATCAGTAAAAGTACTAAGAGTAAAAACTGTGCGACTCTGACAACAGACACTAGAAACAATTGAACCAAGATAGGTGTAAGAGTGAGGATATGAATAGAAGATTTGAGTAAAATCTGGGAAAATGGCAATAAAGTACTGATGAGAAGCATGTTGCAGTAACTACTAGAAAGAGGGTATGTAGCTTTACAATATTGTATAAGAAAATATAATATAAAGGAGGGATATCCATGCTAGAAGTCAGATATCAATCCTTGACTCATTGTTTGAAGAAAGTAAAATACAGTTCTGTAGTCAACTTAGCCACAGTTGTAGATGTTTAAGTGTGGTCACTGCTTCAGACATTACATCAAGGAACTCTGCCCCAGGCACAAGTCTGGACTGGCCAGACTTTCAGTGCCAAGCACTGCCCATGTCACTTTCATCTCAGATGTCTCCACTGTGCTGGTATAAAGGCTGATATGTGGCCAGCCATCTTCAGTTCTTTATGACCTTGCAATTGTACAGGTTGAAATGTGTAACCAGAGAAACTAATATCAATTAAATTAATACTCCCAGGAAGGCCGAGGATGAGCTGTTGCCCAAGAGATCCTTGATACTCATTAGCATCTGAACAAAAACAGATATGGGGAACAGTGTGAAAATGTTAGGATACAGGTAAGTAAATGCGGAAGGGTATGCACTCACCACAGCGATGGGGGTAGGACGTAGGCTGTAGCAGTGACTACCCTCTAGCGTCTACAGTTAATTTAAGTTGAGAACACAGCTGTACTATGCCCAGCATGTGATTCACTGCTGATGTCATTCCATCAGGGAAGACTACCAGAGCTGGCAGTGTTTGCAGCAGGATGGTTGAAAGTTTCTAGTGGATCCTTCCAAACAGGAGGGGCACATCTTGCCATAGGCCTAGACATAAGGTCCATTTTGTAATGCTTTCAAAAAGTGTGGCTTGAGGACTAAGTCTCCAGAATGCTTGTATAGTTATCTCTCTTAGGAAAGCTGTGATGGTGACAGTTGTTCTAATGCAGTAAGACCTACCTTTGTGGCAAAAAAAAAATGCAATGAGCTATCACTTTGACATTATCTGTTTGGATATGGGCAAACTTTTTTATTTATTTATTTTCAGAAAATTCGACAAAAAGCTGTTTAGATTTTCTGAGTTCTTTTGTTCTGTCCAAGTAAAATCTTGGCTGCCTACAAACATCCAGGAAATGCATAATCTTATTCCCCTTATTCTAGAAATGAGAGTAGAACATTGGTAATTGGACAACCTGGTTGAGCACAACTTCAATGAGTACTTTTGGTATAATGGAGGAGTTAGTACACAAGGTGACCCTGCCCTTGTGTAAGCTGAGGAAAGACTCCATACACATGGAGAACTTGAATACTGATACTCTTTTAGCTGAGGTAACTGCTACAAGAAAAACTGTTTTTCAGAACAGGAATCTGACATCTGCCAATACAGCTTCTCCAATGGGGCTAGGGTTAATTTTTCCCACATAAAATGATGGTCCCAAGCTGGAGGTAGAGACTATCTTGTTGGCATGAGATGTCATATGCCTTTTATGAATGCTTTTGTAAGGTGAGCTGGAAGCCAGTGAGAGGGTTCATTGCTAAGCACTCTGAAATTAATGACAGATGTAACTTTATGGAAATATATTTTAAGCCAGCATAGAAGAACTTGGAGAGGTATTATAGGACTGTGGGCATATTCCCTTTATTATGTTCAGGCACCTCTTCTGGCATCAGAAAGAGAAGCTTTTTGACTTATCTTAGTTTTGATTCTCTAGTGCTTGGTCGTCTAACTTCCCTAGTGATATTAAGCTAGTCTCTGGAAATTTGGTACCTAAAAGGTAAGAAGATTAAATTCTCCAAACTGTCAGGATCATGGCAGAAAGGTTGGGGTGCCTTACTGACACTCTCCCTGACTGCATCTAGAGGTCTGTCTGTTGAGGCAGCAGGATCACTGTTTCAGTGGCCATCTGAAGCAGGTGGAAAGAAGCAGTGCTGCCCTGGCCAGAAAGAAGCTCTCTATATTACTTCTGGCTTCTCCTCCTTTAATTTCTGTATTAATCCTGAGGAACAATGGAAGGAGTGGGGAGAGGAAAACATAGAGACACAGGCCCCTCCAATTCAGGGGAAAACATCCACTGCCAAGCTTCCTTGTGGTTTGCCTTGTAACAGCATATATTTAAATGCTTGTTTCCCAGAGATGCAAAGAAGACTGTGTCTGGCACAAATTATCTGTCCACCAGTGAGAGAAAAACTTCCTGTTGAGCATCTAGTCACAGGTTTTCTGAGGTTCTGTTCAACTGATCAGTGATGGTGTTGTCCTCAATGTATTCAGGAGAACAATAACTGGAAACTAAAGCTCAGAGCCAGGTCTTACATCTATACTGCCAGCCTGCACAGCTGGTAAAAGTGTGTACCACTCTATTTGTTGACATACCACATGAATGTAGTGCTGTACATCTCCTCCATCAGGGCTCCATGTCTCTAAAGTATTCTTAATGCCTAGAGAGCATGATGAACTGCAAGCATTTCCTTCAAACTTATGTTAAGCTTACATTCTATTATCTGAAGGATCACTGCACTCTCAGCCCCAAGGTATGTGCTTCCCATTCCTGATAAGAAGTATCTGTGGTGATGGCCTGATTTAGGGATAATCTCCCTTATACACTTTTTGATACTGATTTGGTGGATCCAACACAACAACTCTTTTTATATATGGTAATGCTGGAATTATGGCCTGTAAGGGCTGTAGTTACTGATCACATGGGCTTCTCATGTACCACTGCAGCTTTTTCATATGTAGCTTGAGGCATCACGAGGGTTGTGCAGGCCATGAGACTCAGCAGACATAGGACTTGCCTGGGAGTACTCTAGCTATTTTTAATCTGCCTTATTTTACTTCTTTTATTTTCTTATGTGACTGTTTAACTCCTCACACATGCTATTGCACATGCATGGTGCTCCAAGACCTTATTAAATGCAACATGTGCAGAGAAAAAAAGAAGAAATCAGCTTACAACTGCAACTATGGAGAGTGAGGAGAGAAAAGCAAAGTTGCTTGAAATGGGGCTCCTCTGGACTGCTATATGAGGGAGCGAGGATCTCTTTCTATTGGCTTGTTGCCTGAGTTAACTGAGGCAGCCTGATTTACACTTCACTTAGACAGTACTGAATGCCTCTAGAGATACAAGTGCAGGAGCAAGCTCTTATTTATTTATTTATTTATCTAGTTATTTTAGATATTTTTACAAGCACTGCAAGTGCCACCTATCTAGAATATGTGAAGATTTTTTTAGTGTGTGTGTGTGTGTGTGTGTGTGTGTGTATTTATTCATATGTTGATGTCATAGATGCTTTCAGGCAGCCACCCCAGATTGCGCAGTTATGTATGTGATTTTTGTCTGACACTTGTATAATGTTAGTATTTTGACAAATGACTGAAGACTGTAGTTACTAAATAACAGTACATGTTTTAGACTTAGTATCATTCAGAAAAAGCATGCCAGTGTAAAGCCTGTTATTCTAACAACTTTCTAAATATATAATGCCTTTATTTGTCCCTGCTCTTGGATGTCTGTCACCATATTTTTTTCTCCTTTATTCTAGAAGTCAAACATTGAGAGGTATGTTGGGGGTTGGGGAGGGGTTTGCAGTGGATGCATACTATATTCTAACAACAGTGAGCTCAGAAGACATGTTCATGTATGGCAGTTATTTTTAATTCATTTGATCCCAATAATTCTTCTGAGGTATACAGTCAGTTATAATCCTAGATGTAATTGATGCTCACTACTGAGTGTGCGTGTGTGGTGTTTGCTGTGTGTAATACTTATATGTGTTGGGGCATAGATGATCTCATCTGCACCTGTTTTTGCAGGACATGTCCTATTTTGCCTCATATTTTGGTCTGCTCCTCATAATGTTTGTGTTTTTTCTGGAAAATCAATGAGAACTTTAAATAATGACAGACATTTGAGTTTCAAACATAACATCATGTAGAAAATCCATGCTAATGTGAAGCCTGTTATGGCAATATTCTAAATATACAAGGGCACCCACAGGAATGTATCTTCTCAACTCACTGCTGTCCCTGATTTTGATCTTCTGTCTCCCGTTATTTTTTGCTTTCAACTTTTTTTTCTTGAGATAACAGTTGAGAGGCATTTATTGAGGGTGGGTTGCAACTTTCTGCACACTGTATTCTGAGAGCAATGAGATAGGAAGATACATTCCTGTTTGACAGTTATTTATATATGCTTACATTCCTTTCATATCAAAGCTCTGAGGTGAATAATCAAAGTCACACAAGTAGCTGTAATTAATGGATATGAATATTCTACTTAATTTTCTATATGTGGCGGTATGGGCAGTTTGGGTATGACAGCAAGTGATCACTGGCAAAATGGTGCAGCGAGTAATGTTCCTATCTAATAGTGCTTGCTTTTCTGGATGAGTTTTTGGCTGATTCCTTCTGTCTCCAGTCTGCACATACTCCATATATTTGTGCTGGTTTTACTGATGTGCTTAAGTTTCCTCTCCCAGACTCTCAGTTGTACAACATATATTTCTGGCCTTTGGCTATTTTACTTTATTAGCTATCTAACCCAGAGGGGTACATGGAAAGTAATTGTGTTTTTTTTTTTGAGGGGAAAAGAGGCAAGTACTATTCTCAGATAGGATTTGTAGATCCTTGCAAGCATTTGACCTCTCAGTTTATTGGGAACTAATGTTTTGTTAGCACTAAACATTTAGCTTTAGGCACAATGCAGTTCTTGAAAAAAAAAGGAAGCCTGGCCAGCCTCATTTGTAAGGCTGTATGGAATTAATACGAAAGGACAAAGGTAACCTAAAGCTCTTGACCCAAGGCAGTTCAGATTCAAGGGTAGATCCTGCCTACTTAACATGGCTGACTTCTTCAGGAAGGTTACTAAAGAAATGGATGAGGGCAGGTCAGTACACAGCACATACCTAAATCTCGCAAAGGCATTCACCACCATCCCATCCTCAGATATCGCAGATGGTTTCAGACGGAGGTAAAGAACTACCACAGCTCTCTCAAAATTCACCAGCAGTATTAACCTAGCCAGAAAAAAGGCCATCTGATTTCTTCCTTCTTTCTGAATTGCCCGAGGCCTTTGATACTGTTCCTCATTGCCTACATCTAAAACAACTTTCTTTTCACTTGACCTATCAAACACCTCTACCAACTGGTTCTCTAGCTACCTTTTCAGTAGGCTCCAGCCTGTTAAATGCATTAATTCCTACTCATCCTTCCTACCTGTCAAACCAGATGTTCCCCAAGGTTCCACACTAGTGCCACTGCTTTTCAACATTTACCAACAACCTACTCTCTGCCAAATGTCAAGCATCCCTCATACAATATACTGACGACTCCACATTAATCTGTTCTGCTAGTAACCCAATTACTCTACAGCATATCACCCAAGAGCCATTTTCAACACTTGAAAGCTGGTTCAATAACTCCCAGATTCTACTCAATAAAACCAAGGTATTATTCCTCCCAAAAGCCCTTACACACCTCAAACAAAATTTCTTAATAACAGTCTCTGATAACTCCTTTATAAAAGTCATCCTTCATACCAAAGGACTAGGCATGGCTATTGATGACAACCTGTTGCACATGTAAGTTAAATGTCAGGTTATCAAATAATTAGGGACTCTATAGAACTAAAAACACTACTTGCCTGATTCATCCAGGAAACTCCTGGCCTCTACACTCCTACTTCTTGTGCTACAATATGGTTCCCAGTACTGTTTAACTTTCAAGCTTCCACCCCCAAAAAACGAAACCAGCGCTACAATAATATAGCAAACTATGCCACTAAGTCACCAAACAGAACCCATCACTGCTTAACCCTAAAACAGATTAATTGGCTTGAATTGCCAAAGCAACTCACACCAAACTACCCCTAGTATATCAGTTAATATATAAACCAGAGCAAAGCAAAGCCCTACTAGACTAAATGCATACAAATGACCCCAATAGGCTGCTTAGATCTGAAAACAAAATGCTTCTTACTACCTACTGTCCCCCCATTCCACCTATGTAGACCACTCCTAGAACTCTATTCCTTTACCTTTAAACATACTAGTTACCTTTCCAGTTTCAAGATCATTCTAAAAAATACCTGACACCTGTACCTGCACAACCCTAAAAACAGATGTACGACCATCCATCAACTTAATATAACTATGCCTTTCTCACTCTGAATCACTAACACCTCCATTATCTTAGCAGGTAGTAATGGTCTAACACCAAAAGTAGTTCTCACTTTAATGATTCTGTACTACTAATGTATGGTCTTCTATCTCATCATCCTAGTAGCCACCATTTCCTATTTATTTCCAGTGTAGTGTAACTCCTTATCATTCCCATCTCTATCACTGTAATCAACTCTCTCTCCATGTCCTTAATTTTCCCTCCTGCACATTATGACTCGTCATATCATTCTAGTACCCTGTCTACTTTGGCATCAGAATACTCTGTTATTTCTTTCTTCCATACAGTTTTAGAAATATAGTCAATATTTTGATTACCTATATGTTACTTTACTTGACGCAGACTATCCAGTTCTGCAAAGTGACTTGCTACTTGAAGTACATATTGTATTCTTGATCATGATTTCTTCTAGCAATATTCTGTAAATGTATTTCATTCTGTTGTGGGGGCTCGCATTCCCTTTTATATAAAGTACATCCCAATCTGTTGTAAAGGGAGTTTATCTGTTTGTGGCTTTTCTCCCCTTGTGTATAATTAATTATCAGCTACTGTAAAATATCTTTGTGTGTGCTTGTGGAGCCATTTTCCCCAATTCATTGTAAAATATTTAATCTATAATGTTTTTTTTTCCCTTGCATACAGTTACTCCTCAACTATTATTTAAACATTTTTGAATCTGTTGCTGAGCCTCGACTGAAAATGTGCCATTAGCTCAGTCGGACTTTCCTGGTTACCAAAGGATAAATAAATAAATAAAATAAAGCCCTACGTAATTCATTGGATAGCAAACAGGCTCACAAATAGAAGTCAGGAAATTAGGGTGGGTGGCTCTACCTCCTCCAAAAGGCCTATCACTAGTGGTGTGGCCCAGATTTCAACCTTTGGGCCTCTCCCCTTTGACATTTACTTTTCAGAGATAAAAGCAAATGTTAAGGGTTTATGACTGAAGAAGTATGCAGATGACTGTAAACTTGGTGCCACTATGAACTCCTCAGAGGGCACCATAATTCTCCAAGTTGGTCTTTCCCAAACAAATAGTTGGTGTCAAAACCATGGAGTAAAACTAAATGCCAAGAAATCTACAACTGTATCCTTCTGCAAGCATAACTTTCCTTGTAACTATCACAATGAAAACACACCCTTGAAACATGATCCATAGCCAGGGATATGGGAACCTGTGTTGATAGTGTGCTGTCCTTTGATCATCACCGTGTATCCACTATTGTAAGTAAGTCTTTTTTCATCTCACAGCTTATATCTAAAGGTATGGTGTTCAGGTTCAGGGATGTAATCATTCTCTGCACTTGGCTCTCAACCGGTGGATCACTGAATATAATGCCCCATTCAATATGTATTAATTGTGAATCATTTCATACAGGCAATACCTGCAAATGGCCAGTTGTGATCAGTATCACCCCAGCAGAAAATGTAAAATAAAATAAAAATAAATGTACTTGTCCAAATACTTGTCACAACTGCTATGACTACAACACTCTCTCACAAAATAAAACTATGCGGGCCACCTTGAACCCTTGTCCCAGCTACTCGGTGTCATACAGGCTATTAACAGGTGACCTCTGCTTGCGTTTATTGCTTCAACAGACCATATCCTGTCAGACTTGTTACACATTTGCAAGTCCAATAATAGTGTGAACACCCACTCTTGATCTCTTTTGCAACATAAATAGAACATGCTGGAAGGATACATATGTATCATGGAGAATAAATTTTCTACAGAGCAGTCTTCCACTCTACATAACATAAAGTAAAGTACTTATCTTACTCTGTACAAATATAACTTGAACAAACAGATGAGATACTGCAGATTCATCCCTTGTTTAGCACCCATGTCCCTCATGGATAGGGACAACAATTAATGTCCCAATATTTCCTTGTTCTGCCTTCCTCTGTGTTATTTGTATGCAGTACATAATTGTTAAAAACTACCATGGGAATGTAAGGCTAGGCTTCTTAAGATTCTCACAGATCAACTGCCTAGTAAGCAGCTTTGACACTATCAGAAACCACACAAGTGAAGTTAAAATGAACAGAGGATTGTTTTCAGAATGTGTTTTATAACCAGTCATCTTTAATAATTCATAGTCTTAAGTACTAGAACTTACCACCAGGCTCTTCAAAAAACACTTCCCAATCTTCTGTGTCTCAGTTAGTAAGCTTCTCCGACTGCATTTAAGATGGTTAATGGCTACGCTACTTGCAGGTCTTCTTTGCCAGTTCTGTCAATTCTCTACCAATGGTAAACTGAGCCTCTGTACCGACCTCAGCTGCAGCTGATGAAGGTCTTGGCTACCAAAACAACCACTTCACAGCAGTGGGGAACAAACACATTCCAGTCCAGTCAATAAATGATTTTTTTAATAGTCCACATAGAACAGGATTATTCTTGCCTTATAACAATTAATAGCACAATGACACAGCATGGTTTTGTTTGGGGCAGTTTCAAAAAGCCATACTTGTTTTAGCTCTAGTGCCTATAAATTTTTTTAGTTAAAATGTACATCTCCTTAGCCAGAACCGGATCATGGTCAAATGGATCCCTAAGCAGGGTAATAGATCATGACCCCCAGTGTCCCATTACTTTATTTATTTATTTTACATTTGTTGACAGGGATAGTTCGACTGGATACATGTCCATTTTCAGCGGAGGCCCAGGCAGAAAAGCTCCAAAGGTAGTTACAAAAGCAAACATAACACAATACAAATTAAGCACAGTTTACAGTCTCTTTTGAGACATATAAGTTATACAATCTCACAAACTTATGATATACCTTAACAAATTAAAACACAAACAAGTTGCAGGTGAAATAGTATTGGTACACAAATATAACTAAAGATTAATCAGGCTTGGAGCAAGGACATAACCAATGAGAACTGAAATACTGCTTGAGACTTTTCTTGAATTGAGTTAGGGTAGTCTCTAGAGTAATGTCAGCAGACAGTGAGTTCCAAGTTTTGCCAACAGAGGTGGCTGAGTTGGATTTGACAGTTTGTACTACCAGCCTATTAGATGAGCAAAGTGGTCTGAGGTTGCAGTAGATAATGTTTTTAAGTGCAAGTGTATTTTCAGGTTGGTTAAATACTTTATGCGCCACTATAAGTTGGTTGTACTGAATTAACCTGGGCAATTCTAGCCAACCAAGATAATTTAGGTTTTTACACTGATGTATTCTGTAGGGCATGCCAGTGGCAAATCCAGCTATGTGATTATAGCAGCTAGAGAGTTCGTTAAGATCAGTTTTGTTTACGTTGGTAAGTAAAGGGGAGGCATAGAAAAGGGTAGAGAGTAGATGGGAGTGGGCAATGGCAGTTTTAGCAGGTGGAGTTAGGAATGGTTTAATCCTATATAGTGAGCTAAGTTTTTTATTAATGGTTTTCATAGTTTTATTGACATGCACATCAAATTTAAGATTGTTATCTACGATAACACCTAGGAGTTTTGTGTAGACATCTGGGGAGGTTATGGTGCCATTAGACTTAATGGAGAAGGATAATACTGGGGACCTTTGAGTGGGGGAGAAAAGTAGTAGCTTTGTTTTGTTGGGTTTAACATCAGACGACGATCAGAAAGCCAATTTTCAACTAAGTTAAAAGTATTCTGAGTTAATGTCTGCAAATCTGGCTGGGCGGTGGCAAATCAAAGTGGAGTCGTCCGTGTATTGAATGCATTTTGCTTTTGGGATGACAGTATGGAGGTCATTAATGAAAATGGAAAACAAAAAAGGTCCCATAATAGATCCCTGGGGGACACCTAGGGTGTTGGGTAGGAGGCTGGATATTTTATTCTGCCATAGGACGGCTTGTTGTCTATCACACAGATAAGATTGGAACCATTGGAGAGAATGACTGTCTAAAGAAATTGTTTTCAGGGTGTGGATGAGTAGTTGGTGGTTAACCATATCGAAAGCCTTTGAGAGATCCAAAAAAAGGGCTGAGGATAATTTGTTATTGTTTCTGTTATAGTTTATAGCATTGGAGAAGGTGAGGAGGGCTGTGGTGGCACTATGATGTGGCCTGAAGCCATTCTGAGAGTTAGCAAGTAGGTTGTTCTGGATTAGATAGTGCAGAAGCTGTTTATGGATGCACTTTTCCATAATTATAGCCAGTGGTGACAAGATAGCTATGGGTCTAAAATTAGGCAGTTCAGTAGAGATACCACCTTTATAGAGTGGTATGACATGAGATATTTTCTAGATGGAGGAGACTGTAGCTTCTGATATGGTATGATTTATTAGAATGGAGATGGGGTATGTTATGGCATCCGCAGCTTTTTGCAGGTACTCCGCAAGGAGAAGATCAGCAGATAGGATAGTGGCTTTTAATTTTTTGATTAGGGTATGAATAAAAGATGTAGAGACTGGTTGGAAGCTAAAGGAGTGCTGGGTACTGGAAATGGCATCCTGTATGTTAGAGGAACTCAGAGGTAGCTGGCTAGCTAGGGCCTGGATAGTCTTAGTGAAGAAACTGTTGAAGGTGTTAGCGACATCCTCTGATAGTTTATCTGTAGAGGCTGAGGGGGTTGGTGTGGTGGTTTGTCCTGGGTGCAGTACTTTATTTATTCCTGCCCAAAACCTTTGAGGATTATTTTGATTTCTCTGCTGGAGATGGAAGTTCTGTTTATCTAGTAAAATGGATCTTTTTGTCTTATTCCTTAATTGGCGATATTTAGTTTGATCTAGAGGGGCTTTAGTGGTACACCATTATGGCCCATGCCTTGTTTCTGAGTGTGATTTTTGATTTGGTATCTTTAGAGAGCCATGGTGCAATTTTTGTTTTGGTCCTAATGAAGTGAGCAGGAGCATGAGAATCGAGGATGGCAGGAATTTATTGTTAAAGTAACAACAGCTTCATCCAGGGGCAGGGATTTTAGGGCAGACCAAGTGCATGATTTGAGTTAGTCTTGAAACTTAGTAGGATTAAAGCTCTTATTATTTCTCACTGTTCTACAGGTGGGCTGGTGTGGGTTATTGGTTTTGTGTTTAAATATAAAGGTAGTTGCTTATGTCTCTTTCCACTTACCATAAAACACTGTTCAAACTTGTCAGTGCATGCTACTTTCCTTTGCTTCGACCATGAACAGAGATATTTGCATTTAATTTGAAACTTTTATAGACGATGCATCTGGCCAGTGGTGGATTAAGTGTACCTCTCGGCTGTTTTCAAGCCATGGTTCCCTGCACACATTTATAGAACCATGCATAAATGCATGTGTTGTTTGATTCACCTTCTTGATTGTATTAAATTATATTCTTTGTTTAATACAGTGTCACTAGTTTGAGTGTGTCTTAAACTTGTAGTTTTGAACATATTTCCAGTAAGTAGTGAAACAAAAGATACGAACCAGTAATGACACGGCTGCCCTTTTCTGAGCATTTCAATCACAAAAGACCACTCAAACTGCTGTCATTATAATCCATCGATAACAAACAATATGGACAATCTCTGCAGAAGTAAAAGTCACCTAAACAATTCTACATTAAAGAGAAGTGCAACTAATGAAGAGGTTACTGCTGGCAAGCAACTTTGCATTTTAGTGTTTCATTTACAAATACAGTGCCTGCTGCCTTTGAAGAATAAAAGTGCCTGTGTTACTTAAAAAAAATAGTGTGCTGGTGATATGCAATAGGGAGTGGCTGGCAAACAGAAAACAGGTTCATAGTAAGTATCTCTCAGGAGTGCAGCCCCCCCCCCCCCCATGCTGCACAGTAGTGTCAGCAATTGATCTACCTAGTGTGGGAAGAGTACTCACAGCCATCTGCACCAAAGGCAAGTATACTTCCTGTGGCACCACTGATACTGAACAACACAACTATGAAATTCTGTGACTGACATTAATAAATTGTAATCCTCCGGGATTTACATAAATAAATAAATTAAAGGAGACCTGGCAGTTGGTGTGGAGGTTTAAGGTATGCACTTGGCGATTATCAATGCTCAGGGTTTGACTCTGAGCAAAGTCACTTCAACAGACAGCCCACCTAAGTGGAGCATTACACACACACACTTGCAGCCAAGGAATGCCCCTGGCTGTGGCCTGCTAACTCACATCTCCCACATTGTACATTAAGACATCAATCCTAATGCTGAGGTTTTGAGTCTTGCTGTTCTTCTCTTTGTTCTTACAGAAAGTCTACCACGACGTCCTGCAAGGCCTCCTGATTTTATGGAAGTCTTTGCACTTACTTAATTTACAGATGATTTTTTTATTTCCTTCCAGACAAGACGGGCCCTAGGTAACTGCTTAGGTCACCTACTACTGGATCTGACTTTGCTCTTAGCTGAGATGGCATACATTCATATAATTCAGTTTTCATCCATATCCAGCCATAAAGTGACTTGGAAGGGTGTGAAATGATTCCTTCTATGTTGTCCTTCTAAAACAATTATGTCTTTCTTCTCATAACTTCTTCCTTATTTTAACCAGTCAATGTAGTGCCACAACCTCATCTGATATTTCTCTCATTGTGATAACTAATTTTTAACATTCTTGCATATCATCAATGAAAATCTCCAACTACACAGTAGCCAAGAATTGTAGTGAAGTTGTAACCTTACACAAGATCGCCTCATCCTGACCTTCAGATCTATGGAAACCATGGCCACTTGTTTATTTTACCTTCCTTCACCAATCTAAGTGTCTGCAGTTATAACCTCCTTTTTGAAGAAAAACAGTATGAAGCTTGAGGATACTTAGCACCAGGTGGCAATGTTTGTTGCATATGCTTCATGCTGCCCTTACAGCTACCTCCAGGATGGTCTTAGTTCATGTATATGACTCAGTGCACTCACCTGGTGGTATGCATAATACAGCTCTTGTACTATGCATGAATACTGGGCAAGGTTGATTGTAATTATATTCCATTACATTTCTTCTAGACTTTTCAGATCTTCTTGTGGTTTGCTGCTCAAAAGTTCTAGATGTTGCAGTAAAATTAGTGAGAACATCCTCTCTACTTTCATCTTAGTCCTAAATAATGGAATACTCAGCTCTTTACACCTTGTCATATCCATCTCATATTAAGAAGGAGTTTAGCTTTTTCCCACTGCAAAAATTTGACAGTTTTTGAAGTTTTCCAAGATGGGTTATGACCAAAGCCAACTTCATCATTAGGATAACCTTAATAAATATGTGTTGGTTCTTACTTGGATAGCTGATTGTGTCTTTTACTGCTGAGGTACTTCTATACCAAGTATCTCTGCATTTTCTGAAGTGTAATTTGTATAGCTCTGAAGCATGTTGTCTGACTTATTCTTCACTGCTCATGTAGTGTAGTTTCCCAATATTTTATATTGTCTGCTCTAAGACAGTTGCTGTAATATGTTTTCTTACATGCAAGTCTTGTCTTTTATTCATTATTGTACCTGGTGACAGCCACAGTGAGAGTAAGTACGACTGTGAAATTACTTATATTAGAAACAGGAGAAAGGGAATAAAAACATTTAACAGTCATCATTATTGTTAATATTCTCAGTAGGTTGCCCAAATAAAGACTGGTCATTTTTTGCAAGGGGTATGTAAAATTTCATTAACCATGCTCAGGAAAAGCCTATGTCCTGCCTGAACCATGCATGCTTACAGTAACCCCAGCAGTCAGTTTCAATACAGAATCTACATTCTACACTTACTTAAAGTGGATTCCTACTCTGTTAACTTCAAAGTCTTAACTTGAGTTCAGATTTATATGTCACCAGACAGGATGTATAACAAATTTACTACCTGTTCAGGTACAGCACTATTGAGTCCTACGGGTTTGAGCAATTTAAGGTTCCTACTGCCATATCGGAGGGCTTGCAGCATCCTTCCAGCTCGGACTAATGCTTTTGATTAATTGCCTCATGTGAATGTAGTTACAATTGCAGTTCCATAATGAGACCAAGGAGTACATGAACTAAATAAAGCAGAAAATGCTGTTAAATTTTCAAATGGATCCAGTCAGTCAGTGGGTGCCCTGAACAGTGTCAGCTTTTGACAGATGGATACAGTTGCAAATCTGGTGGTTTTCACTAAGTTGCTGTCTTAAAAGGACTCTGCTAGTACAGTTTACAGCTCACATTTCTGAAAGTCCTCTATTTTTAGCAATTTGTAGCACTTATTTTAGTGGAAACATGTCTTTAGACACCTAATCAACTATTATTTCATTAAATTAAGTTTCACAAAAAATCATCTTCTGGTGATGATCTAAATAAATACTGCTGTTCATTCATATCAAACATTCCAATCCAAAAAGGAATTACTTTGTCTCATAGGTTCATAGATGTGTGCTACGCTAATCGCCCTGGAGCCTTTACAAGCCTAGCCCATAGGATTACCCTGGCATTGTGCCACCCGACCTTAGTTCCTAGTGCCTCAGTCAATTAGAGCCACTGTAGTGATCTCCAGGGTGAATTTTCTATTTCCCATCCACTCATCAAGATTTCTCTTGAACAGGGCCAGTGAGTTGCTCTGTTTGACATGTATGGGAAGTCTATTTCATAGCATGGGCAGTCTCTGGGTTACGAACCTGTCCCTCCAGCATGTCCTGTTGATTGTGGTAATGAGGTTGAGGTCTCTGGAGCATATGGTGCGGAGGGATTGGGACTTCTTTAGATGTAGTATTTCTAACAGAGCTGGGTCAGACATGGCTTTGTAAGTCAAGCAGAGATTGCCTCTAAGCAGGTGACATGAGACAGAGAATAGTTGGAGTTTTTTGAGTCTGTCCAAATAGGACAAATATTTAAGGCCTAGGATCCTCTTTGTGAGGTACTTTTGTGGACTCTCCAGTTGTTGCAGGTGTCTAGTGAGGTACATGCCAAATGGGGCATTGTACTCTATGACTGACCTAATGAGGGAAGAGTAGAGGGAGACAATGACCTCTTTCTTTCTGTATGCAAAACCCTTAGTGCTGAGATTTGCCACATAGAAGGAAATTCTGACCACAGTGGCAATGTGGTGGTCAAAAGAGAGGCTGCTGTCAACCTGTGTTCCCAGATCTCTTATAATGCCTTCTGTGTTCAGTGGACTACCATCAATGTGGTAATTCATGGGAACCAGGTTTTTTGCAAAAGGGATGACAACGCATTTTTTGGCACTGAGCTTCAGGCCATGGTTCTGAAACCATTCGTTGGTCACAGTGAGGCCTTTCTGTAGGATGTAAGCATCACTTGGGGAGTTAATAATAGCTCCCAACTTGCAATCGTCTGGGAACCTTGTCAGCCAGAGTCCCTTCAAGTTGGCCTGGACTTCAGACAAGTAGATGGCAAACAGGAGAGGACCCAGGAGCAAACCCTGTGGGCCTCTGCTCGTGACTGGTCAGCAGTCTGACTTGGAGTCAGCTACTTTCACACTGTGGGTTCTGTGAGCTACTCTGCAACCTACCTAGTGATAGGGGTTGATGCCTAGCTTAGTGAGTTTTTCTGTCATTCCTGAGTGGGGAATGATATCAAAGGTCTTGGTCAGATCACGGTAGGCTGTATGAACCACCTTGCCTTTATCCGGAGCCCTGGTGACTGACTCAAAGAAGTCGACCAGGTTGAGCAGGCATGATCGATACTTGTTTATTAGGTCCATGATGATGTGTTCCATAGCTTTGCATATTAAATTCATCAGGCTAATGGGCAATAGTTCCCAGGGTCTGTAGTCACTTCTCCTTTGTGGAAAGGGATGACTGCAGCAGTGCACCATTCGGTAAGGACAAAGCCTGAGGTGAGGCTGTGATTAAACTGGGCACACAGGTGAGGTGCCAGTTCACTCTGTAGTTCATGTAGAACACAGCCAGGAATATTGTCAGGTCCCACAGAAGCTGTATTCTTGGCCTTGGACAGTGTAGTTTTAACTTGTGCAGCAGTAATACTGGGTGCCTGGCAATCTACTGGTATTGTGATTGGTCCTTTGGGGGGTATAGAGGGGTAAAGATGGCACTGAATCTGTCGGGCAGTATATTGGCAATATCTGTTAGCTCGATATAGAAGGTACCATTGTGGAGTAGCTCAGAGCAAATCTGGGTATTGCCATGGAGATTCTTTACATAACTATAGAAGGTCTTGTGGTTGTCTTTACTACCTGCTGCAATTCTGTTTTCATAGCTAGCTTTAGAGGATTTGATGAGGGATCTCAACTTTTTGTTGAGGCTGACGAGAGTTTTTCCAGTCTTGGGACTTCACCTTATTCCGCATCAGTTTCCTGCTTCTGTTGTAGAGTTTGTTTATGGCAGGGAACCCCCAGATTGGCTTCCTTTTTTTGGAGGAGAGCATCTTGGTTCTATTGGGTATGGTGAGACCTTGCATTTGTGTATGTGTTCGTACAGTGCATTGGTGTATGATTCGGCGGTCATGCAACTATTCTCCATTTTGCATAGGTGTCGTGAAGTTAGCCACCTCTGTTTTTAGGAGCCCAAAGTTAGCTTTGGAGAAGTTTTTCATGGTGGTTACCTTTGCGGGGGGTTTGGGGGTGGGAGGGATGTGGATTTCCAAGGTGATTAGTTTGGGGTCAGATCTAACAAGGGAGGAGTTGACTAGTGGTGTACAGCAATGGTCGCCCATGTTAGTAATGACCAGGTCAAGAATGCTGCTACCTCTAATGGGGGTAAAAATGAGCTGGTCCAGGGCATTGGAATTAATGAATTTCAGGAAACATTGGGAAGATGTATTGGTACAAGAGTAGTTTTCCCAGTTAATGGAAGGGTAGTTGAAGTTGCAAAGTAGGTTGGACCCTAATATTCTCCAAGGTGCTTAGGAATGTGGAGTATGAGTCTTGGGACATGGTTGTGGACCTATAGCAGGCTACGATCTGAATCGCTGTCTTACCCAATGTTCGCTGCACCTGAAATATCTCTGATGCATTATGCTTTGCTACCAGTCTGGAGGTGTGTGCATCCTTTATGAATATGGAAACACCCACACCTTTGGAGCTTCGGTCCAAGTTCTGGGGCCAAAAGGAATGAGTTATAGCCTGGTAGTGCAGGGGTGCTTTCTGCTGCCTTGAACCAGGTCTCTGTTACAGCACAAATGTCAATGTTCTCCATTTTAAGGAGTGCTTCGAGTGAGTGCATTTTGAGATTTAGACTTCTAGCGTTGAGCAGCATGACCCTCAGATTGCATTTGTTTGTAGCTGTTATGGTGGTAATTTGGTCTTTGGAACACCGCCTAAAAAGGCACTATAGGGGTGGCAAGAGCCTTGACCAGTATCTGGAAGCCCAGGCTTGACAGATGCAGGCCATCTCTGACAAAGCATTGAGGTCTGTCAATCATATCATCCCAGGCAGACAGATACTGGATCCCCTTAGAATGACACCAGAAACTTAACCAATTGTTGAAATGAATCATTTTCTTCTTGTACTGTGGTATAATTCTGGGTGATGGTAGAAGGCTGCTCAGGGCTAGGGTCATACCCGCCTGGGCTACATAATCCAAAAGCTCCTCCATGTCTCTTTTCATGTAGTTCATGGAGGTACATCTCAGGTCATTCACACCCACATGTACAATGACAGAGCCATATTTGTACCTGTTGTTGAGGGACCTGAGTGAGTGCGTTATGTGGTGGATCCTGGCACCTGACAGGCAGCTGACTGTTACTTTTTCCTTATTCAACCTAGTGAGTGGGACATCAGTGTGCCTCAATATTGAGTCACCTATGACTAGTATATGTTGGGCATGCTGTTTTGCCTTAGGGGCTTTGGTTGGGTGGCACATTGTTTAGGAGAGTTATATGTCTCGTGATTAGTGTAGTGTTGTGTTGTGGTGGTCAAGTGCATTTATGCCTTGGAAGTCTCTGCTGTTTAGGCAGAATTTTATTGATTGCCTCCACGAAGGTGGGTGTCTGGTTTGTGTTTTTATGTGAAGGCAGTGCTGGTATGTGTTCCGGAGGGCTATGTGTTCCATGTGGTAGGTGCAAGTTTCTCCTCTGGACCAGTATTCCAGTCTTGGCTGCAGAGTGCGTGGCTTCCAATTTGGATATATAAGTGCATCTCTCACAAGTCCGAGTGTTGGGAGGTAAGAGGAGAGGGTTTTCAGTGTACATGAGGCAGTTGCTACATTGCCTCAGGATGCCCAAGTTCACCAGGTTAAACTGCCCAAATGGTCAATAAACTATAATTTCGGGGTCAGAAACCACTCCTCTTGTGGTAGATAGGCTACCTAGTGCTTACCATTCCCACTGACAAGCTAGAAGGCTTCCTTCCAACACAGAAAGGCTTGGGGGGCTCAGAAGCTTACAAACAGTCCTGGACACAGCAAATCTGTGTCTGAACTAGACTAGTTACAGGAAAGGTGGGAAACAAGTGCAAATGTGGGCTTTTAAACCAGAAAGTTGAAAGAGATGGAAAAAAACTGCCCAAATGGCCAATAAACTACAATTTCTGGGCCAGAAACCACTCCTCTTGTGGTAGATAGGCTACCTAGTGCTTACCATTCCCACAGATAAGCTAGAAGGCTTCCCTCCAACACAGAAAGGCTTGGGGGGCTCAGAAGCTTACAAACAGTCCTGGATACAACAAATCTCTCTACTTCACCTATTCTTAGTACCCCTGCCAACACCCTAACTACCAAGTCCAGCCCCTCTAACTTCTTACTAATAGGTCATCTTAATATCCGCAGTATTAACAACAAAGTTGCCCATCTCCACGCCCTTCTAGACTTTCACTTCTTTGATATCCTCTGCCTTACAGAAACCTGGTTAAAACCTACAACTAAAGATAATGAAATAATCCCCCCAGGATACAATATACTAAGACTTGATAGAGTAAAATGCAAAGGAGGTGGAGTAGCCTTACTGTTTAGAAATGAACCACACATCTCCTCTATACCTTATAACCCACCTGAAAATAGTAAAATTGAACTCTTAATCACCAAATTTCAACTCAATCCCACCAAAGCACTATATATAATCTGCATCTATCTACCTCCAGGCAATAATATTTCTACAATAGAAGATACCCTATGTTGGTTATCTACAACTTTCCCACAAGAAACTATTATTCTTGGAGATGTTAACACTGACTGGAATACTATAAATACAGACAATCCTTCCTCTCATATCAACCTGCATGGCTTTAATCAAACTATCTCCACCACCACTAGAATCAACAAACCTAATAATAAAGAAACTATACTAGATTGGATACAGATCAATAAAAAAGCACAAACTTATAAAGTAGGAACTTTGCCTGATGATGTAAGTGACCACATGCTCACTTACATCATTAGACAAAGGAATTACATTAACAATACTCCCAACTATAGGACCTTTCGATCCAAGAATAATTTCCAGCCTGTACTATTTCAAATGGAACTTAGTGCCTGTGACTGGAACCCTCTAAAAACCCTACCTCTTGAAGAAACTGCTATATATTTCAATAATAAATTCTTAACTATCCTTGACAGTCACGCAGCTAAACGATCCATTAGAACAAAATCCAAACCTGCCCCTTGGCTCTCAAAAGATACCAGACAAAAAATTTTACTTAGAAATAAGTCCTGGGCTAAGTGGAGAGCAACCAGAAATACCCCAGATCAACAAACCTTTAGACAGCTGAGAAATGCTACAAAAAAGCTATTCTCTCTGATAAAAAAAACTACTATAGCAAGCTGCAGCAAAATCACCACAAAAATTCTAGGCAAGTGTGAACAACCTCCTTCACCCAGGCCGCTCTAGCACTCCTTCACCTCTAGGGTCTGAAAATAATACCTCTCATCAAACTGCCAATGCCTTTAACACTTTCTTCACAGACACTATACAAACTCTAGCCAACCAATTATCTACAGACAACTCTGATCCCCCTAACCCCTTACCTAATACTCAGCCAACATTTCAACTACAACCCATCCCCACCTCCTACATCCATAAACGTATCCACAAACTCAAGCCTTGCACCCCCTCAGCCAATAACTTTCCATCTGAATACCTTCAGCAAGCTGCCAAAGTTATCGCCTATCCTATATCCATCCTGATAAACCATACCATAACTGAAGGAACCATTCCCAATCTCTGGAAAATCTCTCATATTATTCCCTTACACAAAGGAGGTAATACTATTGACTATTCAAACTACAGGCCTATAGCCCTCCTCATTCCAATAGCTAAGATTATGGAAAAATGCATTCACCAACAGCTAATGAACCACTTACTAAAACATAACATACTAGCAAACTGTCAGCATAGTTTTAGGCCTTATCATAGTACCACCTCAGCTCTCCTATCCTTTACAAACACCATTAATAATAACCGTAATAATAGTAGTCTCTCATCAGCACTCTTTCTCGACCTATCTAAAGCCTTTGATATGGTTAACCATCAATTACTCATAAACACTCTGTCATCCATCCCTCTAGACACCAAAGCAATTTTCTGGTTTAAGTCCTACCTTAGTAATAGACAGCAAGCAGTTCTTTGGGACAATCAACTATCTTCACACCTTCCTATTTCCCTGGGAGTCCCTCAAGGTTCCATTCTTGGTCCTCTCCTTTTCTCATTATTCATCAATGACCTTCAAATAGCTATTCCTCAAACAACCTGTAGACAATATGCTGATGATTCCACTATTATATGCTCTGCCAACTCTATTTCTGAACTGCAGTCTCTAACCCAGACAGCTTTTAACACCGTAGAGACATGGTTCTCTAAACGGTGCCTTCTTCTGAACACTAAAAAGACCAAGTTACTACCGTTTACAACAAACAGCAAGTCCCCCCCCCCATAGATTTCTCCATTCAATCTAGCAATGGTACCCTTATATCCCCAGACACTTCCACCAAACTATTAGGTATTACAATTGATAATAACCTCACCTTTGACATTCACATTAATAACACTATTAAATCTGTTAATAAAAAACTGGGCTCCCTATATAGGATAAAACCTTTTCTGAATCCAACTGCCAAAATGACTATTGCACACTCCCATTTAATTTCAACTCTATTGTATGCAGCCCCCATTTACACTAATCTAAAAAAAAGTAATCTTACCAAACTATCCAACTCCTATAATAGTATTGCTAGATTTGCCACTGGAAACCCATATAGAACTCACCATTGTCTTAACCTTCGTCAACTAGACAGGCTAGAACTAAAAAACCTTCTGTTACTTTCCCAACTTACCATCACTCATAAAATCTTCTATCAACCTAACAATACTCCAGTACTTAACAACCTTATATTACCCTACAGGAACCTTGATTCCTTATGCTCCTCCAATAAACTTCTAGCTAGGACCACCAAGTCTAACAACTTAGCTGGTGACTCACTTTTCTCAAATACTGTTGGAAAACATTGGAACATCTTGCCCTCTGACCTTACTGAACTTCCATCCCTTTCTCTCTTTAAGCAAAATCTTAAGAAATATCTTAAAAATCACTGGCTATGCCCTTGCTATTTCCCAGACTGAATCTCTAGATATCTCTTGTCAATTCTTGCCATTCTACTCTTCTCTTCTCTTCTCTTTCCTGTCTATCCCTCTACTTTAGAGGCAACTCAGATAATCTCTACTACTTGACAACAATTATTATCCTTTCTACTTAGCTAAGAATGTACCCTGTTGGTAGTATTTCCTGCCTTTTGCTTTATACCTCCTCCTTTTCTTCCCTATTTTTCTGATAATATGTTTAGTAAATTAACCATAGGAAAGTTACTGTCTGTGTAACTATTTTTACCTAGGTTTTAAAGATACCTCTAATAATGTCTATGGACTGCCCTAGACTTACATGCTGTAAAATGAGATGTTGATGTATGTTGTATCTATTAAACTAATGTGTATTCAATTTTAAACCTTTTTTGCTGTGGTGGTGGTGGTTGAAATTGGAGCTTTTCTCCCCAGGCCTCCACTGAAAATGGAAATATATCCAGCTGGACCAGCCCGGTTAACAAATGTTAAATAAAATAAAATAAATAAATCTGTATCTGGACTAAACTAGCTACAGGAAAGGCAGGAAACAAGCTTAGATTTTTTTTTTACAGAAAAGCAGCTAAAACAGCACTAAAAACAATTCAAGTGCATTGCAAGCTAGCACATGAGCATATAGCAATATTTAAACAAATACAGTTTAAATAAATGCAATTTATTCAAACTGTATTCTGAACTGAATTCAATTATTGTTTTATTCAACTCTGAACAGTTAAAAAGTGCCAAAAATATACTTATCAGGCAAGGGAGCCCGCATGATTTTTTGCAGGGGGGTGCAAACAGAGCCCCGCCCATGCAGCCCCACCCCCTCCACCCATGAAGCCCCACCCCCTCCGCCCACGCAGCCCCACCCCACCATGCAGCCATTACAGGGTCCCGTTACCTGGCTATTTCTCCCCAGTTGCCATAAACACTGTTCAAAATTCTCAATGTGTATACTGTTTTATGCTTTACTTCTACAATGATTACAGATATCTAGATTTAATTAGGAAACCATGATACGTTTTTTTTTACATACCCCATGTACATTGCAACTAACTCAAGGGAACTTTCAGCTGGCAGCCCTTTTGAATTCTGATCAAGAAGGCTTGGCTGTTCAGTTCTCTGTACTGGAATAATTTCTTATTCATTGCTAATAATCATTTTATTTACTTGGGTACTAACAGAGTTTTCCTTTTTACCTACCATAAAGACAAGCTACTTGTTTTATTTCAAATTACTTCCCTTGTTTTATTTATTTATAAGTGACTTAGAAACAACTACTGGGGATTAATGTTCATTAGCTCAGTATTTCAGGCTTGTTGGCTGTTGGTGAAGCACCCTCCAAGAGGAAAAAACGCTGAGAGAAGAAGGGAGCCACTTTTGAGATTTTAAGTATTTTTTCTCTGTTTATTTGCTAAGTTTTTCTGCATAGCTGCCTAGCTTGAGCATTTTCTGGCTTGTTAAACTTGATTTCTGTATTAGTAGCTGTATTTAGAGCACAACCAAAAGCTGTTTGCTGAATTTCCTGTTTGCACTTAATTTTAAATCGTTTTTTTCTTAAAACTTGCATATTTTGTGTCCTTGACCTAGCATTCTTGTGTGGGGTCGTTTACTGCACTGTTATAACTTGATATTACTTGTGAACCTCTGCTATCTCTGTAAAAAACAAAAACAAAAAAAAAATCTTGCTTTTTTCCCACTTTTCTGCGAGTTAAAAAAGTTCAGTTACAGGCTTGCTGTTCCTGAACTGTTTGAAAGTTTCTGTGAGGCCATTTTTGCTTGGGCTGAGGGAGGGTCTCTCTGTTGATCAGTGGCAGTGACTAACATTGAGCAGCTTCCCTGCCCCCCCGTAGAGGTGGTTACTGACTTGAAACTGTAGTTTTATTGGCCACTAGGGGTCATTTCCATAACTCCTTCATCTTCCTCTCTTAAAACCTAGTTGCCTCGTGGTTTGGGCGTCTTTTCAGGCTTGTTGGCTGGTGGAGAAGCACCCTCCAAGAGGAAAAAACGCTGAGAGAAGAAGGGAGCCACTTTTGAGATTTTAAGTATTTTTTCTCTGTTTATTTGCTAAGTTTTCTGCATAGCTGCCTAGCTTGAGCATTTTCTGGCTTGTTAAACTTGATTTCTGTATTAGTAGCTGTATTTAGAGCACAACCAAAAGCTGTTTGCTGAATTTCCTGTTTGCACTTAATTTTAAATCGTTTTTTTCTTAAAACTTGCATATTTTCTGTCCTTGACCTAGCACTCTTGTGTGGGGTCATTTACTGCACTGTTATAACTTGATATTACTTGTGAACCTCTGCTATCTCTGTAAAAAAAAAAAAAAAATCTTGCTTTTTTTCCCACTTTTCTGAGAGTTAAAAAAGTTCAGTTACAGGCTTGCTGTTCCTGAACTGTTTGAAAGTTTCTGTGAGGCCATTTTTGCTTGGGCTGAAGGAGGGTCTCCCTGTTGATCAGTGGCAGTGAATAACATTGAGCAGCTTCCCTGCCCCCCGTAGAGGTGGTTACTGACTTGAAACTGTAGTTTTATTGTCCCTTTTGGGTCTATTCCTGCTTCTTTCCAGCCCCTGCTATCAAGCACGCTTTAACGTGCTTTAGCGCGGAGTTGCCACTAGAGCAGCATTGGGCAGCGCCGGTTAAACAAGTCCAGAAAGTCTGTTCTTCAATTTTTCCCTTAGAACTGCTCTGTTAGGAACCTAAACAGTTTACACCTACACTAAAAAGTGTAGCACTTGTTCCAAATAGCTTTTTCTTCTCAAAAAGCTCAGCACTTGTCTTATAAGCATATCCCTTGTCTTATAAGCATTCTCTTTGCAGGTCAAGAACTCCTATATTATAAAAATCCCTCACTAGCAAAACCCCCCAGGAGTGCCCACTTCCCTGCTAAGCCCACTACTTTTCTGTCTCATACCAACTCATAATTCTTTCTAGCATGTCGAAGGGTCAGATGCTGGCGTCCTCTCCTGCCCAGTTGGTGAATCTGGGAATTCTGAGACAATGTTACAATTGCCTCATGTACAAGGACAACCCTCTCCTCCTCCCACGTAACACTAACACTTGTGAGAGATGCAGCTATTTAGCCAGACTGGAGGCTGAGCTCTCTCAACTCAGGACTGGCAAGAACAGGCAGGAGGAGAAGGCAACTACACACACCACAATACCAGTCCACATAACTCAACCACACCACTGAATCAAACACATAAACACACTAAGACATACTCGGAGGCTCTGAGTAAAAATTTACCTAAACAGCAGAGGCCTCCAAAGCAGACACCCAAGCAACTGCAAACTCAATACACCACACAAACAACACATAAACAACAAAATCAGTGTGCAAAGCAGTCACTACCCTTAAGGCCAAATACAACACCAAACATACTTGTCATAGGTGACTCCATAGTCAGACACACTGGCGTCCGCTCACCAGACTGAGTAAGGAGAAGGTCACAGTAAGCTGCCTGTCGGATGCTAGAATCCGCCACATAACGCAAGCACTCAGGTCTCTCAACAGCAGGTACAAGTATGACTCAGTCATTGTCCACGCTGGTGTCAACGACCTGAGACGTACCTCCTTGGACTACATGAAAAGAGACATTGAGGAGCTCTCTGATTATGTAGCCCAGGCAGGTATGACCCTGACCTTGAGCAGTATCCTACCTTCACCTAGAATGATGCCACAATACAGTGATAAGATGATCAGCTTTAATAATTGGCTTAAATTCTGGTGTCATTCAAAGGGATCAATGTCTGTCTGCCTGGGATGACATGCTGGACAAGCCACGCTGCGCAAGGGACAGCTTGCACCTGTCACCCCTAGGCTTCCGGATATTGGCAAAGGCTCTTGCCACCCCCATAGTGCCTTTTTTAGGCAAGGCTCAAATTCTAAACCTACCACCCTAGAACACAAAAAAGGAAAAAAAACTAAGGTTAATGCTGCTCAATGCCAGAAGTCTCAATCTCAAGATGCACGCACTCGAGGCCCTTCTCAGTATGGAGAACATCGATGTCTGTGCTGTGACAGAAACCTGGTTCAAGACTCCTGAGAGCACCCCAGCACTATCAGGTTTCACCTCATATCATGCGTTCCGGCCCCAAAATCCGGACAACACCAAGAAAGGAGGGGGGGTGTCCATATTCATAAAGGACATCCAGACCTCAAGGTTGGTGGCAACGCACGATGCATTGGAGACCATCCAGGTGCAATTAACCATAGGCAAGACTGCTCTGCAATTTGTAGCATGTTACAGGCCACCCTCTCAAACTCAGGAACCTCACATGGCCTTACTGAAAACATTGGAGGGGATAAATGTATCTCCAAACACCATCATACTAGGTGACTTCAACTACCCTAATATAGACTGGGAACACTACTCAAGCCCAAACACTCTAGCCCAAAGGTTCCTGGAGTTCATAAACTCAAATGCCATGGAACAACTAGTCACCATCCCCACAAGAGGAGAAAACATACTTGATCTCATCATCACGAACATGGGATCACAATGTTCAACACCGGAAGTATACCCCTCACTGGTGAGATCAGATCATAAACTAATCTCGCTGGAGGTCCTCATCCCGCCCCACCTGAAATAAAAAGACCACAGTGAAAAACTTCTCAAAAGCCGACTTCACACTTCTAAAAACTAGTGTGGTCTCCTTTAAGGCCCCTGAGCCAGTGGTAAACATTACTCAAATCGCTGAATCACTTACAAATGCCTTCTACCAGCACCTACAGGACTGCATGGATCAGGCAATCCCAAACAAAACTAAGACTCTTTGTACCAAAGGCAAGCGTCCAGTCTGGTGGACCCCAGCCATAAACAAGCTCTACAACAAAAGGAGGAAGCTACTACAAGATAGAGCAAAATCCTTGAAAGGTAAGACACCTTTGATCATTATAAGTAAAAAAACTAAAAGCTCTCATAAAATCATCCAAGGCAAATTTTGAGAGAAAAATCGCCAAGGACTCAAAAGACAATCATAAGGCCTTCTTTAGCTATGTTAGAAACCTAGGAGGAAACTCCCAGATATGCTCAGAATTAGTTCAAAATGATGTGAAGATTACTGAACCTACACACATTGCCAACATACTGGCTGACAGGTTCAGTGCAAACTTCTCCCCACCCCCAAAGGAGAGATATCTATACCAGAGGATTGTAGCCCCCCAAACATCTCCAACGCCCAGGTGAGAACTGCTCTCTCCAAAGCAAAAAACACAGCATCCATGAGACCGGATGGTGTCCCCGGCTGTGTGCTCCATTTTCTCAATGAGGAATTAAACCCGCAGTTAGGACAGCTGTTTAATCTTAGCCTCACCTCAGGATACGTACCCAAGGAGTGGCGCACGGCGACTGTGGTCCCACTTCACAAGGGCGGTGCCTCCACCGACCCTGTAAATTACCGTCCCATTAGCTTGACAAGCCTTATCTGCAAAGCCATGGAGAGGATCATAATGGAACTCATAAATAAAGACATAGGGAACTTGCAGACTTTGGATCCAACCCAGTTTGGCTTTGTCAAAGGCAGATCATGCCTTTTAAACTTGGTTGACTTTTTCGAGACAGTCACCAAGGCCATTGATGAGGGAAAGGCAGTCCATACAGCCTACCTTGACCTGTCAAAGGCCTTCGACACAATACCCCACTCAGGTATCATCGAAAAACTCATCAGCTTGAATGTAAACCCATACATCACAAGATGGGTTGCAAACTGGCTAAGTGACACAACCCA
The DNA here is from genome assembly GCF_019279795.1 of Protopterus annectens. Taxonomy (NCBI): domain Eukaryota; kingdom Metazoa; phylum Chordata; order Ceratodontiformes; family Protopteridae; genus Protopterus; species Protopterus annectens. Next base: position 717,311,195 of record NC_056727.1, on the reverse strand, counting down.
CAGGGTCAGAGTTGCTGGAGCCATGTCAGACTCAAAGCCTGTCACAAGTGGTATCCCACAGGGCTCAGTCCTGGGTCCACTCTTGTTCGGCATCTACTTTTCTGAAGTACAAGCAAACGCAGGAGGGTTATGGCTGACAAAGTTTGCAGATGACTGCAAACTGGGCGCCATAGTCGAAAACACATCTGACACAGATATCCTTCAGAACGGCCTCACAGAAACGGATAACTGGTGCCAGAGCCATGGCCTAAAGTTAAATGCCAAGAAATGCATAGTCATACCCTTCGGGAAAAACAAGGTTACCCCTAGTTACCATATAGGTGGCAATCCACTGAGCACAGAAGAAGTCATCAGGGATCTGGGGACCCAGGTTGACAGTAGCCTTTCGTTTGACACTCATGTTGCTAAAGTAGTTAGGAAAACCTTCTACATTGCCCACCTGATCATGAAGGAATTCACATCTAAATCAAGGGAGGTCATCGTCCCCCTGTACTCTTCACTCATTAGACCTATGATTGAGTACAGTGCCCCATTCGGAATGTTTCTGACCCGACACCTGCAGCAGCTGGAAAGGCCCCAAAAGTTCCTCACCAAAAGGATAAAGGGTCTCAAAAATATGTCTTATGCTGCCCGACTGAAAGAACTCCAGCTCTATTCAGTCTCATACCGCTTGCTCAGAGGTGACCTGTGCCTGACATATAAGGCCATGTCAAACCCAGATTTGATGAATATGCTTCACCTCAAAAAATCTAGATCCCTCAGAACCACAAGGGCGGGAGACTTAAACCTTGACACGGTTATTAATAGAACGTGCTGGAGGGACAGATTCATCACCCAGAGACTCCCTATGCTGTGGAACAAAATCCCGGTACATGTGAGGCAGAGCACCTCACTGGCCTTGTTCAAGAGGAATCTTGACCAATGGATGGGAGATCGCAGATATACCCCAGGGATTACTTCAGTGTCACTGCTTGACAGAGGCACAGCAAAATAATAGGCATAGTTTTATTCAAACTAAAGGGGTGGCAAAAGCCAAATAACTATGGGCTAGGCTTATAAATGCCCTTGGGCAGATAGCCTAGTATGAACCTATGAACCTATTTCTCATGTAGGACACTAAACGGAGTCCTGTGAGCCTGTTCAGATTATACAGATTTAAACAGATTAGTTTATAACACTAGTGTTCCTTGGCTTCCAAGATTAGCGCTCAGTAACACAAGTTGCTGTTTAAATAAAAGCTGGCATTCTGTGCTCTGAATGCACAACACATTATAGCTGTATTTAACTTAAACTGTGTGCAGTCACTAAATTATGTATATATTTTAATTAATGCTTAATCAAGCATTTCTTCATAATCCCAACATTGACACAGTTGTAAGTCATCACTTCAACTTTTTAAAGATAATTCCAGTAGCCCTAATATATGCACATTATTAATTCTTTTCTCAAGATTAGTTTTACTGAGTGGTGGAGGGAAATTCTGGGTGTTTTCTGCTTTTGTGTGGTTGAACCTTAGTTATATGAAACTGGTTCTATTATCAGTGATGTGAACAACTTCATTATATGCTTAACTAAAAGCGTTAGACCTTATTTCTTGACACAGACATTACAGTATCCTTCCTGTTACTGTGATAAACAAGAGTAGCCATGCATAAGAAGAGTACATATTTATGCATAGGATTATACATATGCCTATAATATATACAGATAGCTTTAATTATAATATAAAATAATGTAATTATATCCCTTTATAATACAGCACCACTTGTTATAGTGTGTTTTAAATTTATAGTTTTGAATGTTTTTCCAGCAAGCAATGAAACAAAACATATGAACCAATAATGACAAACTGCCCAATTCAGAACATTTCAACCATAAAAGGCCACTTAAACTTCTGTCATTACAATCCACCAATGTCAGTCAGTATGCACAATCTCTGCAGAAGTAAAAGTCATCTGAATAATTCCACATTATAGAGATCTGAAACTAATGAAGAGGTTGATGCTAGAAAACAACTTTATATTTCAGTATTTCATTTACAAATTCAGTGCCTACTGCCCCTAAAGAATAAATTGCCCATGCTACATTAAACAAAAGTGGTAAGCTAGTACATTGCAATAGGGAATGGGTGGCAAGCTGAAAAACAGGTTCATAGTTGCTAGGCATTTCCTCCAAAGGATGACATACTCAGGACTGCAGCACCCCATCTCCTTAAAATACAACTCTACATGCTGTGGAAGTAGAACCTATAGCCTTCTACATCAAGATGCAAGTATGCCAGCTGCTGTGCTACTAACACTGCTTTAAAATTCTATATGACAATAGTGATACCATTTGCTGAACTAAACAGTTGCACATTTTAAGCAGACTTAGCATGAGCAGCAGTGCATTTCTATTCCCTTGAAGCTCATAATTCCTTAAAAATGCACTTGAAAATTCCACCTGCTAACTCTAACTATGACATTACACACTCACACACTCACCTCAACCTCTTAGTGCAAGAAATATGGGCAAAGCTTAACATAAATAGGGACAGATTACAAATATTTCTCTCATGAACTTAGAAAATTGCTAGACTAACAGGATTTGTGTTAGTACGCATTTTTCTAAAGGATATGATGTCTAAAACCCAAATGTCTGTCATTATTTAGCAACTTCAAACCTTTTTAGGAGGAATATGGGGCAATAATCTGGACATTCTGTAAAAACCTGGGCAGCTGAGGGGTGTGCTACCTCTCTTTTATACATACATACACACAAACACACAAACACACACACACACCTACTACTTACACACATACCTCAGCCACTCCGAGACAAATTTCAACAGAATCAGGGACAAATGTAGAACAAATCAGGGACACAAACTATTACATCTATTAACTTGAGACATTAACAGAATAAGAGTATGTGAATTAATATACATGTCCTGCAGGAACAAAAATCAGTACCTCTTAACCATTGTCATTATTTATTAAGTATAATGCAGCACCTTTCCACCAAAAGGCACTAGTGTTAAGAGGGATTCATTTCAGAGAGACAGAGCTAAAATCTGAGTTAAAATCAAGGACAGTTGAGAGGTATGCTTACACACACACACACACACACACACACACACACACACACACACACACACACACACTGCATATCTATTTTTGTTCCAAGTGAAAGGCCCTGACCGGTGTCACTGGGGAGGATTAAGGCTCTTTGATTAATGGTCCAGAGAGGGGACGTCACAACATCAACATCCAGTATTACACAAGCCTGTATTCTTCTGGTGGACACTTCTATGCAAGGTCTTCAATAGAAATGGAATCTCGAGGTTGACAGCTTATGTGGAAGATGGAATGAAACATGACAAAGATGACCCAAGAATGAGAAATTATATATAGTCTGATCCAGAGAGGATCCATTTCAGCCAAAGCTGGGGAGATACAAATCACATTTTACATGAGCACAAAGGTCAAAGTAGAGCTTCTGGCACTACAGTACAAGCTGCAATGTCTTATAACAGAAAAAGCAAACATAATACATACAAAGACAAGCCTCAATAAATCAGGAAAGTTGACTAGATCATCTGTAGATATGTACAATGAGAGAGAGACAGCGAGATTACTGACAGGGGTGTTAATGCTGAGTAGAGATTAGGTTAGGATGTTGTATTAGTGTGGTGGGTTGGTTAGTGCAAAAGGGGTGGGAGCGGGAGGCAAGTATGGTTTTCAGCAATGACCTGTGATTACGGAATGTGTACATTAATGCCAAAGAGCAAACTCAGGTTATTTAATTCTACTGGTGGGTTACTGAAACATGTGCAGGCGGCCCCTGGATTATGCTGAACAAATCTCTTAACTACAACATTAAAACTGATTCACCCAAAACAGCCACAGGTGCTCAGTAAATGCAAACCAACTTCTCATTTAAAATACTGTGAAGTAAGAACATTGCACAATCATGGTAAATTATTGATTCTAGAGACTGGATGCATCTGAAACGTTCAACCCTGAATAAAAAATATAAACAGATTCGCTACTATACAGATAGCAAATGTGGAATTTCCTTTAAGCGTTGTCTTGCACTGCCATGCACCAAACATTCAATCACTTCTGTTAAATACAATAACAGTACTAGCAAACATTTCAAATACAATGCTAACATTCACCAATAAATGGAAGAACTATGACAGCTGTCAACTAAAATAAAGTTTTCTACTAAACTATCATAAGTAATATCTCAGCTGCACTGACTGGCATATTTCCCATTGATACATACCCTGATCCAATAAACTGGACCCGTAAAATTCCCAAACAAGGGAAGACCAAAAGTAACTCCCAGTGTCATGATAATCCTTAAGAGATATAAAGTGCAAATAATGTTATATGCAACACTTCAAAATCTTTAGCAAATTCCTACATTGACAGTGCCATTTTATTTTGTGACTTTGCAAATATTACTTAGACAGAATTATCACTTCCCATTTCTTCTGAAATGAGGGAAACCTCTTCTTTCTCCATCACTTGTTACATAGAAATCACAAACCCACATGCGTTTATTTGGAAGAACACTTCCAAACTCCTAATGCATACAAACCCCTATCTAATACTACCTATTTCTTACTTGCACACAACTCTCAAACACTTAAAAACACACACGCACACACTTACTTCTCACTTGTATGCTCGTCTGCAGTCCCAACATTTTCTGGATTTCAAATTCCACGCGCGGGGTGGAGGCGGAAGCTAAAGACGTAAGCCAACAGTCGCACATACGGAGAAGACGAAATCAGGTTGCAAACACTTGACGCAAAGGAAAAAAAAAACATTTTTTTTAAATTAAAAGAAAATGAAGTCTCCGGGCCAGCCGAATCCAGGGGGGTGCAAGTGCACCCCCTTGCACCTGCCTGCGGGCGCCCTTGTTATCAGGTCTATATTTCCAAATTGTTTGAGAAGCACACTCATAACACAAGGAGATTCTACCAAAGTTTTCTCTGTATCCCAATCTAAGAATGCAAAATATGTACCAAACAGAAGAACTCTTCCTTATCTTAGGTAATTAGGGACACCAACAAAAATAGTGAGAACCTGCAGTGAATAACCTTGAATGGTCTAGAAATCACTGGTCCATTACTATCAGTACAGCAATCTGTGTTACTGCAGCCTAGTGAACTAATGGCAGTCCTCGTGTACAAAGTGATGAGAGATAAACTTCAGCAGCAGGACTGAGGAAGTTCAGCTCTCGCACAGATACTGCACTGACTTGTAAATATAGTGTGGACTCTTCACAGAGAAACCTAAACTTTGATTCTGATCTTAGAAGACAGTAAACCACTTCTGGTATAGCTATTCCTACTTATCTAATGAAAGCTTAACTAGTTTATGAATTACTTGTAAATGCTGCATGTTCTTTCACTGATGCCGCCTGTTTTGTCCATTGTGTTGAAGAGTTTGTCATTTTGTCAGAGATAAATAAAGGTTTAACCTGTAATCATCATAAGAGAAACAAGCTTTGATAACCCTGCTCTGGTAAGCATTTAAGTGTAATGCTTTTTGAAGCAGAAGTGGTCTTTGAACATTTCTCTTGCTGTTCCTTTTTATTTATAGTCCTGTAGTTTAGGTGGTATTTTTAATTTTTGCTTAACACTTTTTACTTTTCTTTGATTCTTTTGTCCTTATAGTGAGAGAATTTCAATTACCAAGAATCTTTTGTTTATATTTTGCTGTTTTCTTTTTTGAGGGGGGTTGCCAGGAAGCAAGCAACATGACAAAAGATAGAAGTTCTCACTAAACAGTGTTAAGCATCTGTTTTTTTTCTGGCTTCAATATTGAGATTCATTTTAAAATAGCAACAACTATTTCCTAGTTGTTTCCTTTGCAGCTCTGTGGATTCTGGAGTCATAGCTGTGGAAAAGGGAGTGCGTGTAGTGTTTCTAAAAGTCTACACTGAAACTGGGGCATGTTTGCAGCATAGCAACACTGAGTGCGAGTGAAGAAATGGCAGACAGCCAAGCTGTACTGGTTCAGATTACCAGCATGATAAAAGGTATACCACAGAATAATGCAGCCATCAAAACTCACACAAAGAAGCATAAACAAAAAATAGAATCAATATTAACTCCAATGAAGCAAGCTCATGTGAAACTACAGCACATGCACAGTGTTGCAATACAAACAATTTGTTCCTACAAAATAAAAACAGTGATTTGAAAAATTACTTATGCAGAAACAATATGCACTTTACTGGACTGCCTGAAGGTATAGTAGAGCCTGATCATGTATATTTTACTACTGAGGTACCTGAAGGTGCTATAATACTTGCCTGCTCCAGTAACAGTTGAAACAGTACATGGGGAAAAATGCATCAGTGCCACTCTTGTTACAAAACACTTAATTGCTGGATAAAGTCTTAACACTTAAGCAAACTAGCTTGAAGCAGAGTAATATTAAACTGAAGGCTGCCAAGTGAGAGTTAATCTGCACTAGTCAGCAGCCATCTTTGAGAGAAAAGTACAGTTTTTCAACTACTGAAGTTATCTCACCAAATAACGTGGACATCCAGCCAGAGTACCAAAGGCAAAACCTTCCATAGAGACATATGTCTGATGTGTGACCGAAGCCCATGGGCATAGGGGTACATAAGCAGATTTGCGAGTCTGAAATCCTTAGACTATTTCAAAGCCAGAAGACCTGGACACGTCTGAGGAAAGATAACATCACAGGCAAAAGGTCAACTAAGAGGAAGAAAGGTAGAGAATGTAAGAAAACAGAGGCCAATACACAGACAGGAAAAAAGGCAGAAGGTAGGGTGGGAAAGAATACTGCAACAGTAATTGGTATGAAATTCTTATACAACTGTACTGTCTCCTTCCTTAGATCACCTTTGCAGTATTCTAAACTGTTGAGTGATTCCTAAAGCTTAGTATTTAGTCTGAGTGGGTGAATCAGGCATAGAGGTACTGTGAATTAATCCAGAGAGAAAAGATCTGGCAAAGGAGGCTCTGGATCTTAAGAAAGCATCAGTCCTATAAAGTTTTGTGAAAGTGTGCACAGAAAGCCAAGTGGCTGCTTCTGCAACAGCTCAGGCATCAATTCCTTTGTAAAAGGCACTCCACTGAAATGGGCTTTAACTGGAGAAGATAAGGATTTACCATGCTGCATGTAGCAAAAGGAAATGGATTTAGAAATCCTGTTAGCAATAGTTTGTTTAAGGAATGGATTGCCCGATTTGGATTCTTGGCAGAAAACATACAGCAGGTCAGTTTTCTGAATGTCTTTGGTTTCATCCAAGTAAAATCTGACCTGTTTGTGTACATCCAGAGAAAAAGATTAATCCACTGTTCTGATAGTTAGGGAAGAAGGTGAGAAGATCAATGGCTTGATTGAGGGACAACTCATTACTTACAACCTTAGGAATAAAAGAGGGGTTGGCCCTCACAGAACTCTTGCCTTATGAAAAATAAGGAAGGGTGGGGAAACGCCATAAGGACCTGAAGTTCAGAAACTCTTCGACGGCCACTAATAGAATGGTTTTCCAGGCAGAGAATTTGAGAGAAGCAAAAGCTGATTTAGGTCCCACAAATGAGAAATATCTTTCCCGGGTAGGTTTAAATGAAGGATGCCATTGATGTACTGCTTTACCTTTGCCTAGAAAGCAGTAGAGGGTCTAGAGGAAAACATGCAGAAATAGCAGATAAATGTGTTATAACAGAAGAGTAAGGCTACACTGTCTCTTGAGAGCTCACTCAAATGAGAGAGAGAATACTAGGACACCTTTGAGTAGGGTTCTGCTTGTTAGCACATCAGTCAGGAAATCTTTTCCGTTTGGATATATAAAGCTTTCTAGTGGTAGGCTTCTTTGTCTCCTGAAGAACCTGTAGCAAGTCCTCAGAAAAACTGGTGTCTGAAAGGGATCAGAATCCTATCATCAACACCGTTGTTGTTTCTTTTGGCTTTTCCCGGTTAGGGGTCACCACAGCGGAACTCCGGTCCGCTAATGATTGGCAGTTGGTTTTTATCATCAACACCGTCACACTGAGAAAAAAGATGCTGGGATGAAGTAGAGAGCTCTTGTGTTGTGTGTGCAAATCCAGCCTGCAGGCTAACTTGTGGGGTTGACCACTGCCTAGATGTTACAGAAGGGGGAACCCTTGTCAAGGGTCTGGACCAAAAGGGAGTCACCAGCAAGATTTTTGTCTTGTCCCTCTACATCTTTAACAAGATCTTTAGGATTAGAGGTAGAGGGGGAATGTATAAAGAAACCTTCCTTCCCAAGCAAAGGACATAGCATCCATCCTGTACACCTGAGGCCAAGGATTCCTGGGGCAAAGCAGGTGGAGCTGCTTGCTGTAAATGGAGGCAAATATGTCTATCAGTGGAATACACCATGTGTGGGCTATGCTTTGGAAGACCTCCCTATTCAACATCCATTTATTAGGGTCTTCCCTAGATATGCTTAGGAAGTCCTGGGAGGGAACTTAAACTGCTTGGAGGGGCTGGTATGCTTTTATGGCCTGTTCCTAAGCAAGAAAAGCTAGTCTGCATAGCTGATAAGATCTGCCCCCCCCCCTTGCCTGTTTAGATACTACATGACTATTGTGCTCTTTGTGAATATCCCAAGGGGACCTGGAGTCCATGAGTGGGAGAAGATTTGCAGAACCTGAATAATAGTCCTCATTTCCTTCATGTTGATATGTTCAGCCCTTTGATTTGGGGCCCCTGTCCCTCAAGTTAGGTCTGAGGCTTCTGTGTATAGGTCCTATAAAGGCACTGCCAGCTTGAAAGGAAGGCCTAAATTGAGCTTTACCTGATGTATCCACCACTGAAATTCCTTTTTCAGAAACAGAAGAAGAGGGATCTGTGCGTCTTGAGGATTTCAATGTTGAGACCTGAGAGATTTTATGTAACACTGGATCTTTCACATATGTAGTCTTGCAAAATGAACCATGGGGATGGATGCTGCTATGAATCCCAGGACCCTGAGAATTTCCCTTGCAGGGAAGGTTTGAAGGAGCAAGAAGAGTTTGAAAGTACATGCAGAAGACCTGGATCTTGTGTTGAAGTAGGAAGGACAGCATAATCTGCATGTTTAGCCTGTAGCCCAGAAAGACCAGGTCTTAGTTTGGGTTCATAGTCAACTTTTTTTAAGTTTATTTTGAAACCCAGACTCTGTAATAAGGACAGAGTGTAGGTGAGATGCTATAACAGAGTCTCCTGAGAAGATGCCTGTATTAGCAGGTCATTGGGATATGGGAATATTTGAATTCTGAGTTTTACAAAAGGTTGGGGATAGGCATTTTGTGAAGGCCCTGGGGGTTGTAGATAACCCAAACAGTAAAGCAGAGAATTCAAAATATGATGAATTAGCCAAAAAACTTAAAACTTTTCTGTAAGAAGAATGAATGGGGATGTGGAGATCACCATCCTTCAAGTCCAAAGACAGCAGGAAGGAGAGAGAACATTTTTCTATGAGGGCACTTTCAGAAAGATGTTGAGGTGGGACAAATCTAGAGTAAGCCTACATTTTCCTTCCTACCTGGACACCAGTAAATGTTGGGAATAAAACCCTTTTCCATACATGCTGTGGAGGCACAGGTTGTATTGGCCTTTGTTCATGAAGAGCTTGCAGGATAGGAGGTAAGAGGTTTACCTGGTTGACAGGGAGTGGTGGAATACTCCTGAATGGTGGAATCCCCTTTCATGTCATTTTGTAATCTTGTTGAATAATGGACAGGACCTATTTATCTTAAGTTATGAGTTGTCAAGCAAAAAGTGATGAGGTCAGTTTTTTTGACAGAAGGAAGGATTGACCAAGGGACATTGGAGGATGCAAAAAGTAGTCAGGCTGGCCCCCCTGAGAGGAAAGGATGTGGTCTTAGCTTGGGAGTTCCTCTGATAATTGGGAACAGAAGTAGGAAAGATTTATTTGAAATCTTGCATTACCTTTCCTTTTTCTTGCAAGGATTTAAACAAGCTGGCAGCATCAGGACCAAAGAGATCCCTATTAAGAGGGGAATCCAAGAGTTTAACTTTAACTTCTTCAGGCTGGGACTAGTAATGAAGCTATAAAATCTTCCATTGCCTTATATATGCATTTAATACTATGCCTTGCTACCTGAGAATCTTGACTCACTATGGAAATAGCCTGTCTTTTAATTTCAGGTACTTCAAGGGAAGACAGGGTTATTCAAACTGAACAAAACAGACAACTAATATTTGGTAATTTGTGTTTGGTGATGTACAGCTCTGTAGACCATTGTGGAAGAGGAGTAAACCTTCTTTCCATGTCTGTTCATTGTCCTACAATCTTGGCCTGAGGGTTGGGCATTAACAACAGGTAAAAGTTTAGATGGCTTATCTGTGGAAATAGAAAAAGCAGATAGATCTGCCCGAGGGTTTTTATAAAGGAATTTTAGGTCTTCAGGCACTTTATAGAACCTATCACGTCTTTTAGGCACTGGTGGTTGAGAGTCAGGTGCAACATAAGTGGATGTAAAAGCATTCAGAAAAGTCTCCAAAACTGGAGGGACAGGTGTAGGCATTAGGGTGCCAACCTCTAGTAAACTGTAATACCTCTTCTGCACATCAGATATTTGTCTGGATTCCCACTCAAATTGCTGGATCATCTTAATGATGGTTTCTTCAAAGGAAATTTCCTTAACACATGAATCAGGATAAAGTATCCTCATCATCAGAAGCCACTGGGCATGGTAACAGAATATGGGATAAGTAGGCCAGCGAATCTTCATCTGAATCAGAATCTGCCTCATACTCCTCAGAAGATAACTCATATTGTCTCTTCTGAGAGGTACAGGAAGCAGGTGCAGAGAAAATAAAGGAAAGAAGATGGCTTGAGAGCCAAAATGGCCTTAAATGGGCCTTGAGGGAATTCCATCCATTCTTTTTCCTGGGATGTCTGAGGAGGAGCAATATTTTTCAGCTTCTGTTTCTTCTTGGGAGTGATGCCTACTTTAACAAAACATGAAAGATCTGAACCTTGGCATACTTCAATCAAAGACCCAGGCACCTCTTCCCAAACCAGTACTTGAGGGATGCCCTCTGGTCCTTCTGAAATTATTAGCCTGGGTCCCCCCTTCTCCACTGTATTGGTAAGGTCAGTAGTACTGGATATGCCAAAGTCAGACACCATACCAGCCTCCAGAACAGTCACTGTACTGGAAGCCTGAGAATAGGTTGAACGTACCAAGGGCTCTTGCGAAGCCTCATTGGGTACATCTAATTCCAACTGGGCAGATGATGGCTTAAACCTAGGCAGTCAGAATTTCTTTTTTGGAATGAACGGAATGTTTGACGTTGAAGGCTCCACCATTTTAGAGTGGGAGAGAAGCTTTAGGCACTGAGTCTCTAGACATGTATTAATACAGGAAAGACACATACATAAGATTTTTGGTACAAAAGATTACCAAATTCAGCAATTTTTATAATTGTGTTCAGCTCCTTGGTTAAAAAGACAGTGGAAGTGGAGATCTTTATAAGGAGTCTGCCTACCATAATTGCACATCTCCTCTCTTAGCTGACATTCAACAGATTAAACCACCAAAAAGCAAAGAAAATAAGGAAGGTTCCCTAATGGGGCACTTACGTGAGTAAGTAAAGTGTAGAACAGATCGACATGTGCGAGACCTGTGTTGGGATTAGAGGCAAGATAGTCTGAGGATCTCACACTGATATGTCTACTTATTGACCCTTACACTCATGGGCTTAGATAATATTTTAGACATATGGCTCTATGGAAGGTTTTGGCTTTGGTACCTGGGCCAGACATCCAGCTTATTTGGCAATATAACCCCACAGATATGGAATACTGTAGCAGTGATCTAAGGAAGGCAATCAAGAATTTTGTGTCCATTATTAAGCAAGCAAGAAAGAAGAGTTATCATACTGCTGCATTTTCCTGCTATAGTGAGGCTGGATAAATGGGAAGGGACTCTATTTTTCAGCCTAATGAAGCAGCAACATCCCTGGAATAAGAGGGTAATAGAACAGACCCACGCATATGAAGAGCATTGGCAACTGGAATCAAACATCATGGGCTTGAGGCTTGGAAACAAACTCCATTGATGAACATTTTGTTGTTAGTAGATGATAGTAGGGAGAGGGCCAAATGACTAGCTGATCCAATGAACTCATATTAGCTCAAGAACACAAAGGTGCTGGGTGACTGGATAAAAACAAGGACCATAATGATAGATCTATGTTGTTTGATTTTCATGCAGTTAAACTATGGGTTGTCAGATCCGACCTTGGCACCAGCTCTGAAGCTCTTTGATTCCAGTGCCCTGAATCTCCTACCCATAATTTCTGAACTCTATCTCAGTACCTCAGATCATGTTTGCCCCATTAAGATAGTACATCCATATCTAAACTACTATATGGGTATATTTGTTTGTTTGGTCTGCTTACTCTGAATATTGCTGATCTCTGGCTGCATTTTATTTTGAATTGAAGCTCTTCATTTAGGATTTAATAACTTCTATTTTGTATCTTATTCTAGTATTGCATTTGTTTTGTTTTAAGTTTTCTTTTCTGTTGGAGTTTTAAGAGTTCTTGGCTAAGGTCATTTAAAAAAGTTAGCAAAGAATTCCTTTGCAAACTGTAAATAATATCAGTTAATTAGTGGGGGGAGCTGAGAAACAGCATTGCTCTTTTATTTAAAAATATCTCTATTTAGCCTGCTTGCTCTGAATATTGCTGTTCCCTCCCACCTTCCCACTTCTTGTTGTGTTCTTAAATTTGGTGGCTTTTGACTTGCCTGGCCCTACTATAAATCTCATTTTGGACACTCCTCCCAGTCCTGTCTCATCAGCTCAGCTACTAAGTAGAGAGAGATAATTTGGGAATGCCCACTCCACATTAGTTTCTCAATCTTGGATAATAAACTGCATTTATTCTGCTGCATTTATTACTGCTTGCTAGTAGGTTGGTTACATTGTAACTGTTATTCTAAGCCTTTTGGTTTAAGCACTTGGGCTTCAGGCCACTTGTTTTACATTAGGAAGGTTTGTGGTCTACACAGTTGTGGGAGGAGAGGGTAGATTTTGCCCTTCTGATCTGGGAATTGCTGGTTGAAAGTTATTGTGCCTGCTTAACTGTTTCTTTCTGAAATTAGTGTACCTTGTTTGCTGTAGCATAGACTAGATTTAGACCTGCTGAATCTAACTCTGTTTGTATAAGTTGAGCACTAAACCAGGCCATCTTTTGTTGGAGAGGGTTCCCCTGCACCTTAGTGGTTACAGTTTGACTGATTGAAGGTTACTGGAACAGGGTTCAGTTTTGAGCTTTTTTATTAGTTAATTGGTTAATTTGTTTAAATCAGTTTACTCTTGTTTGCTACTGTTATATTTAAGTGTGTATCTGTTCTCCTGTGTTAAGTCGACCTAGACAGAGTTTAAATATCTTTAGCATAGTCTGGTTACAGGTTTTGCTGTATCCAGATCTGTTTGTGTGATTCCTGTATTTCCTGCTATGCCATCTTGTGTTGGCTAGGGCCTGCCTGCACTTAATGGGAGTAAGTGAAGTGGTTGGAACTGGTCTGGCATAGGGTGTTTAGCTAAGAGCTCAGGGACAAGGGCTGATTGGTCAGTTCCAGTGTTTTTATTTTACTTTCATTGTTGTGGTATTTAAACCCTGCGTTTGCATGGGTTTGTGCTTGTTTGGGCATCATGCACCACCTCTGTGTTGTTTTAACCCTTTGCAAGGTATCTCAGCTGCATTTATTCCCTTACCAGCACTCTTCTGTAAGTGAGGCCCTCCCTTGTAGCTACTGTATTGATTTTATCCAGCCCTACACACACCTATAAATAATCTCCTCAGATAGTACCCACTCTACTACTCCTGAACTCTCTTCCACAGATTCTGACAAACATGGATGGACAATTTCCTATGGTTTCTCCTGCTAGTCTGGTTGATATGGGTATTCTGAGACAGTGTAGTAACAGCCTCATGTACATGGACAACCCTGTACTACTACCACCTAGGAACACAATATGTGAGAGATGCAATTACATTAAGAACCTAGAATCCTTGCTGTCTCAATCACAAGTCACCACACCTGGCACTGAGAAGGTTGTCTGCGCAAACACTACAAACACCACACCTGTAAAACACACTCCTACATAAGTGTAGGTTCTCAACAAAAACATACCTAAACAAAAGATACATCCGAAGCAAAAACACACATGCATAACACAACCCACAGCACCAAGCACCACACATCTGTGTCTCACAGCCTCTAAGGCTCAGCCACAAATCCAAAATACTAGTCATAGGAGACTGCATCATGAGATACACAGATGTGCCCCTCACAAGGCTAGACAAGGAGAAAATTATGGTAAGTTGCTTGTCAGGTGTTAGAATCTGCCATATCATACACACACACACAAGTCTCTTAACAACAGGTACTGTTATGATGCTGTCATAGTCCATGTTGGTGTGAATGACTTGAGATATACCCCTCTGGACTATATGGAGAAAGACGTGATTGAGCTTGCTGAATATATGCCCCTAGCCTTAAGCAGCATCCTACCGTCACCCAGAATGATGCCTCAATACAAACAGAAAGTGACTAACAATTGGCTTAGTTTCTCTCGTCTTTCCAAGGGGATCCAGTACCTGACAGCCTGGGAGGACATGATTGACAGACCATGATGCTTCACCAGAGATGGCCTTCATCTGTATCCCCTGGGCTTCAGGCTTTTGGCAAAGGCTCTTCGTTCCCCCATAGTGCCTTTTTTAGGCAAAGTCATGAGCACAAAATTAGCAAGGTGAAAAATTCTTCTAAACAAAATTTAAAGGGCATGCTCATAAACACTAGGAGTCCTAATATGAAATGGCACTCATTGCAAGCATTTTTCACCCTGGAGGATGCTGACATTTCTGCGGTCACTGAAATCTGGTTCAAAGCTGCAGAGAGCACCCCAGCCTTACCAGGTTACTCATCCTACCATACTTTTAGACCGCAAACAGTAGGCTATAAAACCAAAGGAGTTGGAGTTTCAATATTTATCAAAGACATACACATCTCCAGGCTGGTCAAATGGTATGACGGGCAGGAGACACACCACGTGCAGTTAACTGTTGACAAAACACCTACTAAAATCATAGATAGGTACAGACCGCCCCAGCCATGACTCAGGACACCCACTCCACTTATCTGGACTTACTTGAATCCATCAAGATTCAACCTTCTACCCTGATCCTTGGTGACTTTAAACTATCCAACCATACAGTGGAAGACCTATTCTAGACCAGACATGAATGCCCAGAAATTCCTCAACTTCGTCAATGGTAATACATTGGATCTGGTTGACACCCCCATGAGAGGTGAAAATATCCTGAACCTGGTACTAACTAACACGAGTAGCCACTGTTGCAGCCCTACAATGTCATCCTCTTTGGTAAGATCCAACCATAAAGCATCACTTTCGAAGTCACCATCTCCCCTGACCTCCCCCCGTCAGGGTCAAACAAAAAAATTTTTCCAAAGCTGACTACAATCTCCTGACAGGAGGTATAAGCAGCTTCACAGCCACCATCTCTTCAGTTAGAAATAGCACTAACGTCCAAGCCTACACCAAAAAGCTTTATGATCAAGTATATAGCTGCATGGGCTCAGCAATACCTGACAAGACCAAATCATCTTCCTCAAGGAAGAGTAAACCTGTCTGGTGGATGGCAGCAGTAAACAAACTCTATAATAAAAGGAAAATAATTGCTGTCCTGGACCAAGAAGGAGCAAGTGACAAATTGGAAGCAATCTCTCATTTGTCTGAGCAAGCAAATAAGGCCACTGGTGAAATCCTCTAAGGCTAACTTCGAGTCCAAATGGGCCACATCAACTAAGGAAAATCATAAGGCCTTCTTCAAATATGTCTGCAATCTGAAAGGTAACACCCAAATCTGCTCTAAACTGGTGGTCATGAACACCACATACACAAATGCTGTAGGATATAGTCAGCCTACTGGCAGACAGGTTCAGGGAAAACTTCACCCCCCTATCCCCCCATCAGTAAACCAGGGCATTCCCAGCAACTGCACCCCTCCCCTCATTACCAGGGAGCAGGTCTTTAATGCCCTTTCAAAGGCAAAAAATACTGTCTCCATGGGACCTGACAACGTCCCTGGCTGCATCCTACATTAACTCAGGCATGAGCTCTCAGTGCCATTAGACACCCTATTAAATCAAAGCCTGACCACTGGCTTCATCCCAACTGAATGGAGGACAGCCGTGGTCATCCCTCTACACAAAGGTGGAGAGTCTACTGACCCAGGTAATTATAGGCCCATCAGCCTAACTAGCCTGATCTGCAAGACCATGGAAAGCATTATCATGGACCTTATGAACAAGGACATTGGCAACCTCCAAACACTTGACTCCACACAGTTTGGTTTTGTCAAAGGGAGATCATGCCTGTTAAACTTGGTCAGCTTCTTCAAAACAGTCACCAAAGGCATGGAAGAGGGGAAGATGGTGTACACCACCTACCTCAATCTAGCCAAAGCCTTCAACATGATTCCCCACTCGGGCATAATAGATAAACTCTCCCAGCTAGGCATCAACCCATATGTTACCAGATGAGTAGCTAACTGGCTCACTGACAGAACCCACTCAGTCAAAATAGGGGAAGCCACCTCTAGTAGTAGATCTGTAATGAGGGGCATACCCCAAGGATCAGTCTTGGGGCCTCTACTGTTTGGGATATACTTTTCTGAGGTGCAAGCCAAAACCAGTGGTCTGTGGCTAACCAAGTTTGCAGATGACTGCAAACTGGGTGCTGTCTTAAATTTAATTCTCCTAGTGATGCGAACATCCTCCAAGAGGGCCTTAACTAAACTAATGACTGGTGCTGGAAGCATGGCCTAAAACTGAATGCCAAGAAATGCATCATTATCCTCTTTGGGGAAAATGGTGTCCCCACTAATTATCACATTAATAACAAGGTATTTAGGCATGCAATTAGTCGTGAGGGATTTGGGCACCCAGGTTGATAGCAGCCTGACTTTTGACCACCACGTTGCCTCCATTGTACGGAAGGCTTTCTACTGGCCCACCTCATAAGTAAGGGTATTTTATCCAGGTGCAAGGATGTCATAATATCCTTGTATTCCTCCCTTATCAGACCCATTATCGAATACAATGCTCCCTTTGGCATGTACCTTACCAAGCACATGCAGAAGCTGGGGAGACCACAGAGATTCTTGACTAGGAAAATCCAGGGTCTCAAACAACTACATTATACAGATAGGCTAATATCCCTGTCCCTCTATTCAGTCTCATACAGACTGCTCACAGGTGACCTGTGTCTGGCATACTAGGCCAACTCAGACCCAGCCTTGACGGAGTTGCTGCATATCCATAAGTCAAACTCCACTCGCGCAACCCACATGCAAGGCCTCAACCTGGTCTGTGACATTAATAGAAGTTGTTGGTGAGATAGATTTGTGCCCCAAGGACTCTCCATCTGTGGAATAGACTTCTTCTCCATGTCAAGCAGAGTACCTCACTAGCCCTCTTTAAGAGTAACATGGATGACTGGATGGGAAACAGAGAATACACCCCTGGGATCCCACCTGTGTCCCTGCTTTTTATTTATTTTTTTGTCTCTATTTTCATCTGATTCAACTATGGGACAGATTCTCAGGCTGATAGGCTCAGGTAATATCAAGGAAGGACGTTCCTGAAGATGGTGGAACCAAAGGAGGAACTTGATCTAGACTGTCTTGTAATGAGATACAGAGGTATGAAATGTTGACCAAGTATCTGTTGCTCAGATATTATCAATAGGTAGTCTACTGGAAAAGGCTGCTGAAGTGGCCATTGTACTTGTGGAATGAGCCTTAGGTTTAGATAGTAAAGGCAAGCCCTTTTTACTGTAAATTAAGGAAATGCATTTGGATAATCATCTCGACAGAATAACCTTAGCCACTGCTTTACCTGGTTTACATTTTGAGAATGCCACAAATAAATTGATCTGATTTCCTGAATGGTTTTGTCCTATGAAGGTAGTACCTATGCTTGTGATGAATATCAAACATATGGAGAATTTATTTACCTTTGTTAGAGAACCTTTGAAAAAAACAGACTGGTATGTTTATTGACTGGTTTAAATTGGTTTTGGATGCCACCTTAAGAAGGAAAGATGTGTTAGTTCTTAAAGAAACTCTATCTTTGTGAAAAATCAAATGGGGAGGGGGGCTTGCAGAAAACTGCTTTTATCTCTGAAATCCACTTGGCTGAAGTAACTGCCACCAGAAAATTTGTTTTCCAAGAGAGAAACTTCAATTCAATTGATATTGCAGGTTCAATGGGTTGTGGAGTCAATGCCTGTAACATAATGGTAATGTCCCATGGAGGTACAGAGTCTCTAACAGGTTTGTAGCAGAAAGGTTCCTTTCAAGAAGGCCTTAGAAAGTCTTAAGAAAGCTAGAAAGTTGTCATTCTGACCTATGCAAATATTTTTTAAACACCTTTATTAAGTTATCACTTTAACAAAGGCAAGCATACATTAACAGAAAAGAAAACAAACCATTTTCATTTTTTTTCTATTTAAATACAATACACACACACACACATATATATAAATTATTTGCTGTTATCATCAGTCCAACATTACAAAAATTCCTGAATTTCAACCTTCACTTAAACCTCACTCATCCTCCCGAAGATTATTATGCTTGTATTGTTCCCTCAATTTCCATTTACTTCTGTGTAATTTGCTCCTTCCATTTTCTAAAGATCCCTCTTCCAGTTCTTTTAGCTCCTTTATAATATTCAATACCTCAAATAAAGTTGGTGTAGATTTGATTTCCATTTTCTAGTAATTGCTTTTTTGGCAGCCAATAGAATTAAACTTAATATGACTTTACTATGTCTAGGCAATTTAGATCTTGTATCCCAGCTCAAAATAATCATTTCCTTACTTACCACCATTTGCTCACCGAATATTTCTTACCCAGCCCACTAGGGAATTTTTAAAATCTGCAAACTCATTACACTCCCAAAATATATGTTCTCAGTTATCTCCTTCTCCACCACACCTCCAACATTTGCTATCTACGGGAGCAAAAATTCTTTGAAGTCTGCTTGGGGTATAAAAATACTTATGCAAACACTTTCAAAGATCCTAAACCTTCTGGACCTTGACTGCATACTTGGGAGCCACACATATGTCTTCCCATTGTTTCTTGTAAAATGATCTTCTAGTCTCTATTCCTAATCTTTTCTAACCTCCTCTGTTTGATTCATATAGTTATCATGCAATATTTTATATGCCCTATTAATTATCCCTTTTTTTGCAGCTGTATCTGTTTTAGATTTGACTAAAACCTCTACCAGAGCAGATCTTTTAATTAAAATTCCCTGGTTACCTATTACAAAATCGAAGTTACGGAACTTCGAATACCATATGATTGAAGTTCCGTAACTTTGAAATTAAAGAAAAAACAAAACAAAGAAAACGTACCCTGACGGGTTAAAGCAGGGGGCAAGCCCCCTTGCGCCCCCCACACCCCCCCTACTTAAATATACCAACTCTGAGATCGCACTTTAATGAACTACGGTGCGGAAAGGGATCTCGGAGTTGGTATATTTAAGTAGTGAGAGTCTGAGGGGCTTGCCCCCTACACCCTTTACTTTTTCTTTTCTTTTTTATGTTCATTTTGAAGACTTTGAATTTTCAATTGTTCGATCATTAAAGGCCGACCTTTAGTAATTCGAACAATTGAAAATTCGATGTTCCAATAGGAACCCAAATTACCCTATACCTTTTCTCTTTGCCGGTATTCTGAGATCAATCCCTACTAGGGAAGGGAGTCTCTAGCCTGCAATCTGAATATCTTCTTGGCTTCGAGTCATTTGCTTCCAATATCTTGACTCCTTTGCCATTTTCTTTAATAGATTCCAGCCCCCTCTTGCCTATTGTCTACATCCCTAATTGCAGTCAGTCCCTATCGGCAGAATCTCCTTTCTCCATTCTTGTGATGGCTTAGTTCTTAGAATACTTTCTGCTACTTTATGAATATAATATTCTGTATGGTTATTATTATTCTCATTAAGGATCTGCATTCTAAATCCCATTGACTCTCTGTTTCTTGAACTCCCCCCTTGCTTCTTCATTATCCCTTTCCATGTTGCATATAACCTTCTGCTTGGGTTATGTATATTAACCTTAACAGTGTAACTCTAAAACATCCATTCAAAACAGGCAAACCTAAACCACCTTCTTCTATTGGAAGGATCAACGTATCCCACTTAACTCTTGCCCTATTTTCCTCCCAGAAAAATTCCTTCAATTCTTTATTAATTATTGTCCACAACTGCACCTTGGGTTGTTAAAAGTATGTCTGACCCATATGCAAAACTAAAGGAC
This sequence comes from Protopterus annectens, assembly GCF_019279795.1. Taxonomy (NCBI): domain Eukaryota; kingdom Metazoa; phylum Chordata; order Ceratodontiformes; family Protopteridae; genus Protopterus; species Protopterus annectens. The sequence goes on along the minus strand of NC_056727.1, from coordinate 717,290,818 downwards.
TAAAAAAAAATTCACTGCTTGTATCTTACTATCCATATAAATAAGAGTTTCCAGTTTCTCAATTTTTGTATTAGATTTTCTTTAGTCTCTACACACACATTCTTAGCTGCCATAACAGAAGCCTTTGTAATCCACACTCCTAAATTCATCTTAGCATCAACATCATCATTATCATCAGTCCCCTTTTCCCATTTTTTCTACATGGGGTCAGGGTATCATGTTAACTGTCGCCAACTCTCTCAGTTCAGTGCCACACTCCTGCCTTCTTCAACACTCATGCCTGACTGTCGCAGATCTTCTTTCACACAATCCATCCACCTCTTTGCTGGACATCCTCACTTCCTCTTACCTTCCTGTCTGTCCCAAATCTTCCTCAACAAATTGTCTTCTGCTTTTCTGAACATGGTTCCAAACCACTGTAATCTGTTCTCTTTGCTCTTTTCTGCAATTGGAGTTACTTTGGCTTCTGCTCTTATGTCTTCATATCTTTGTCTGTCCCACAGTGTGCATCCTACCACCATTCTCAGGCACTTCATTTCTATCACCTCTAGCTTCTTCAACTGTTCTGCCAGTAGTACAAGTCACACGACTGTCTTGCACACCTTACTTTTCAGCTTCTTTGGTCATAGACTACACCTGAGACTCTATGCCAGGTAGCTGCAGCCCCTCTGATTGTAGCTTTGACCTCCTTATTCAGACTTCCCTTTTCCTCAACCATCCCTCCAAGATACTTGAAGCTGTTTACCTGTTCCACTATCTTCCCTTCTATCTCTATTTTCAGCTTCTTCTGATTTCTCCAATTTGCTGCCATTACCACTGTCTTATTTGTGCTTAGTTTCATCCCATGTGCCTTCAGTTTTGCATTCCATTCTCTCATCCTTTGTTGAAATTCTATCTCACAGTTGGCCTGTAATGCCACATTGTCTGCATACAGCAACTTTGTTGTTCTGTCCCCTCTGACATGTTTGCTAATGTAGTCCATTCACCTGTATGAACAGCAGTTGGCTCACAGCTGAAACCTGGTGTGAAATACTTCATCTTATCATGTCCCCATAAATATGGGTATTGCTGAACAAATTTGTGTGTGGGTACATAATTTATGGCTATAGCCTTTGTTTTATCTTCATTAATTTTATATCCTGAAAAGATCTGAAACTGTCTCAACATGTTTCACGACACTGAGATATCCTTTTCTGGATTTATCAGCTACAAAATAATATCCTCTGCAAACAAAGCCAACTTTTCTTGATCACCATACCAATTATATCCTTGTATTTCTGAGACTTTTATTTTCTTTGCCTATGGCTCTAAATATAAAGCAAATAACAAAGGGTAAGAAGACACCCCTGCTTGCTGCTTCTGTTCATACACAGCTTATCTGAGAGGAACACTCCCACTTTAATTCTTGCCTCTGATCCTTCATACAGACCTTCTAATTAACTTTATTACTGTATTAGGGAATGTAAATGCTTCCAATGCTCTACTCATAAAATCCCAGTTTACTCTGTCAAATGCTTTCTCTACACCAAGACACACCAAAAACAGAGGTATTTACTTACATTCTGCTTCCTTCTGGATTATCACTGTTCTGTTAATGTTGCCAAATGTTTGCCTCCTCTCCTCAAAACCGCACTAATCCATATCTATCAATTTTGGCAACACCTTTGCAATTCTTTTAGCTAGTACAGGCATAAACACTTTATAATCATGGTTCAAGATTGAAATGGGTCTATATGAAGCCATTTCTGAATGGTCCTTGCCATGTTTAGGTATCACAGCCAACACAGCTTTCTTCCAAGATGTTCCTTTTAAAATACTGTTAAATAAAAGCTTCCAGATCATCATTTTCTTCCCTTCTAATTTCCAAACTTTCACAGGAATGCCATCTGTTCCTGGAAATGTTCCTGAAGATAGATTATATATCACTCTTTTTATCTCATTACCTATATTAACTGTTAGTTGTTGAGCCTTGTCTATCTCTAATCTTGGCATAATGAAGTCTTCCATAAATATTTCCATTTGTACTTTCTTGACTTCTACATTTCACTGCTTTATACAAATTTTATTAACATTTCTGGAATATCTCTAGAACATCTATAGAATCTCTGGTTATTTCTCTTGTTATAGGTTCCCCAAGCTTGGTGACAACTCTTTCAACTTTCTGTTTCCTAAGTTGTGCTAAAATTTTTTGTGCTCTGTTATCAAAAATAGTTGCCTAAATGTAACCTTTCTAAACTCATGCATATTATCCAAAAGCTCCCTTATTTTCTCTTTAGCACTATGCATTTGCTCCTGCTCTTGTTCTATGAGATTCCCCTTACTCTGCAATACTCTAATCTTTGCCAGCCCCTCTAAGTATTTCCAATTACTTATTTCAACCCCATTTTTAAATTCCATTTTCATTTTATCTCAGTCACTAGCTATACCTTCTGAAGGCATTTCTACTTTCCCTAATAACTTTTTAATAATGTCCACTATCTATTCCTTAAATTCCCTTTTTTAACAGGTAGGTGGGGAAAGCACCAGTGTCTTATTTTTACTTCATCACCCTCCATTTTTGTCTTAGTTTTTATTGGTGCATGATCTGACATAGTTATTGGATGTGTGTCGAAGCTTTCAATTAAATGCACATGTTCCAGTGAAATAACATTTCTATTTAGTCTATCCCAGTTATTGTATCTTGTGGAATAACATATACATTCTGTTTGAATCCCTATTACTGAATTCACATCTTCCATACCAGATATTTTCAACTGCGGTGGTGGTGCTGCGGTAGCGTTGTTGCCTCACAGTTAGACGTTGCCCGTTCGATTCTCAGTTAGAGTGTCTTCTGTGTGTCGACATGCATGAATGGGTGTTCCTTCATTGAAGGTTGTGCGTTAGGCCCGGCAAGCCAGCACATAAAAATCTACTGCCAATCATTAGCAGACCGGAGTTTTGCTGTGGCGACCCCTAACCGGGAAAAGCCGAAAGACACAAACAAACAAACAAACATACCAGATATTTTCATAAATTTCTTCAAAAATCTACCCTCTTTGTTATATTGTCTCTTATAGATCCCCCTGATGCATCCTCACTATTGCAAATCAAACTCTAGTCTCCGTCTATAAATAATATTCCCAGCTGAAAGCACATTATTTCTATCAAAAATGTCATATGCTCAGTAATAGCAGTTTTCACTGGGATATAACTACATGCATTGTAATCCACCTCCCTTGCCAACAGCTGTTACTACCACAAATCTAATATGTTTGCCTTTTTTCCCCTCATCTATCACTATTGGAGCCTCTCTAGCAATTAGTACAAGTACTTAACTTTTCCTTTGTCCCTGATATTCTACCGAATAACCATTCTGAAATCCTCTCTTTGTCAAATTCCTATGATCTTTTATTACCAAATGTGTCTCCTGTAGCATTGCCATTTACACTCTGCATTTCTTAATTTAATGCTCCTTCATTTCATCTATACTTGTAAGGCCTAGTTAAATTTACAAAGACTCATTGCTGAGTACATTTCTAGGGAGACAAGCTGTCTTCATGTGCAAGCAGTTAATCTGAGAATTCTGAGTATTCTTTGACGAGGTAAATGCAAACTTAAAGGTACAATGGCAAATAGTTCAGTGAAAAAATAAGTTTGAAATTATGGGAAGTGAATAAGAAATAACCTCCCTAGAAGCCTCAGTGCTTTAATGCAGTTAATAGAACAGCGTGCAATTTAGTTTTATTTAAAGATAGCCAGTGCACTTTTTCATAGGATTAAAAGTTATCCCCACTATATACAGTACTATTAGAAAGCAGTGAGAATACATTGCTCATCATCAAACACCCATGGCCTCCCAACACAGGGGATAGGAATGTGTTCATCCCTGTTTTTTGATGTACCAAACTACCAACATAATGTTTGTATAGGTAAAAGGTACTAAACAGAATCTCAGGTAGACTCTGGACTCTAATCTTTGGGGACTGGTTGGATGACTCTTTTTCTAGCAGTTTGGAAATGTCTACTGCTGCAAGTTTCCACTAACTGAGCAGAACATCATGAACTTTCTTTTTCTTGATAGGCGGAAGGAAAATGGTATGGATTAGCCTCTGGAAATTATGGTTACAACCAAGAATCTGTAGTTGTGCTTTGCCAGACTTGCATGTGTAGGGATAAGCACCCCCCCCAACTGCCTCCAGAGTCCAACAGTTGGAAAACCCTTCAGGGATGCTAAAAAGGATTTTTGGTAAATGGAACATGAAAACCCTGATTATGAAGTCCACCTCTGCTTCTAGGGTGACTTCCACTTTTATCTCCTCCCTTGCCATGAGAAGGTGTACTTCCACCACATCTTATTTTCAACCCACTGATTTATAGAATAGGTTGTCTGATGGATGGAAAAGCAAATCCCCACTGCAGAGAGTCTTACCATCTTGTTGAGTCCTGGGTAGTGTGTCTTTCACTTTTGGTCCAAACAATATGGAACCATCAAAAGGGGCATTAACAAAGGAAATCTTAAAGCTTTCCTCAAAATTACACAGATGCATCTAGGTGTGCCATTGGATGGTAATGCCAGTGCCTCCTGCTCTGGGCATGCCGTCAGCTGCATTCAAAAGCAGTCATGTGGCTATGTTGGAAATAGACTGGGGGGTATAAAACTGGGAATCCACTGTCTTTTGAACATCTTCAGGAAGGTTACCCAAAAGAGGTTTGGAAATCTCCTCAGATTTCTCTGAAATCTGGTTAAATAATTCAGAGCTCTAAGACAAAAAGTCACTGAAGCATGAATCCATCTTCCAAACTGGCCCATAGCCCTGAACTCTCTGTTAGGGGGGACGGACTGAGGAACTTTTCTCTTATTGTTCCTTTTTTGTCATTGCCGCTACCATTGTCGCAACTGGTTGACCTTTGCTCCAAAGTTTTTAGTCTTTGGGTGCTGCCAAAATCCTATCAGGTTTCTTAGGGATGGCTACAACCACATCAGGGTCCTTCCTCATCTACTGAACCATCAAATCAATGAGTGGGTCAATGGGTGACACCACCCAGGAAGAAGATGAGGCAGAGCCAAAGGCTTTCAGAAGCACAGACTCATCTGGAGAAGGGTTATCATGGACCATCCTCCTCTTTGCTTCAACAATTGAAGGCTCTCACCAAATGTGACATATTCAGATGGGAGATCTAGGGGAGGCTTCATCAATGTCAAAATGTCAAAAGTTCTTGAAAAAAAGGATATTTGACTTTTGTCAATTCCAGGAAGCTCAGCCTCAAATAGATTTATAAGACATAACAAGACTCATCTGTAACAGTACGACCTCTGTCACACAGTTGACTGAATGGAAAACACTAGGAGCCCACAGTGACTAAATCACCCTTGGAGGCAACTGACATAGAAAAGGCATCCGAATCTGCAGTTGACATTGCTGCAAATTCTAAAGACAGTCTACTATGTGATTCTTATAATTTTACTACTGGAAATGTCATCATGAAATGGTATTGCAAAAGGCTTCCTTTTTCGCTTACATATTATGTTTTGGAAGATCTGTCATATTCTAAGGAAGGACAGATCTTTTTGAAATGACTTGTCTACCATTCTATATTATAATTATTCCTGAAGATAGGCAACAAGATAAATTTCAGGGTTTATAGTGGGTAATAATGGGTAGTGTAAATCTAAGGCAGATTGGCAAGAAAAGGGTAACAACTAAAGAACTTTTTTGACAATGACAGCCATAACAACATGTTAAAAAAAGACTATGCTAAGGTATGAAAATGAAGGGTGATAAAGGTATATGAAGAAGTATAAATAAATAAACTACAATATTTTTGACAATAATTGCCAAATGAGGAAGTAATTGGCCTCCCTCTACTGACCCAGGAAATGCATATCATATATTTAAACTTATTGGAAACACTCGCCATCCAACACAATACCATATTCATGGGTGACTTTAATTGCCCCAGTATTAACTGAAAACCTTATATGACACCAAAAATACAGGCACAGAGATTCCTGGATTTTGTAAACATAGACTCCCTGGACTAGCTTGTTAATGTATTGACCAGGGGGTACAAACATACTGGATCTGGTCCTCACTAATATGGGAGAGGGCTGCACATCCCCCTAGTATAACATCTTCTCTGGTAAGGTCAGATGACAAAATGGTTTCCTTTAAAGTAAAAATAAAACCTGGAACCCCAGCTAACCCTGGAATACTCATGAACTACTCTAATGCTGACTTCTTACTATTAAGTAATAAACTGGCAAAATGTCAAGCCCCCAAAAACCCTATGAGCACTGTTGCCTACATGGAACTGTTCACAAAGACCCTATATAAGGATGTTAATAGATGCACTGAGCCAGCTTTATCCAACAGAAAGAAGTACAGAACTAACTCAAAAAAACACGCCACTCTGGTGGAATCACAACATCAATAGGCTGTATAACAGAAGGAACAAAATCATAGAAAAAATTGGGAGATGTAGCACTAAGCAGAATTAAAGCACTCTCATCAAACTAAACAAGCAACTCAGAGGACAAATATATTCTACTAAAGCTAAATTTTTAGGTAAATTTGGCCTCTCAGGCCAAGGACAACTACAAGGCAGTTTTTTGCTATGTCCACAACCTCAAAGGCAATACACAATTGTGTGCAGAGCTCATTGTTAAGGGAGCCACATAAACTGAGACATAAGATATAGCAAACCTAATGGCCAACAAATTCAAATCCATATTTACCTCTCTCTTCCCCTCAACCTTCCCTCAGGAAATACTGTTAAACATAACCCCCACTACTGTCACTAGGGAACAGATCCTTAATGCTCTCTCTAAGGTCAAGAACACTGCCTCAGTGGGCCCAGACAATATCCCAGGATGCCTTCTAAATAGCATGAAACACGACCTATCAGGGCCCCTGGAATTGCTATTTAACTATAGCTGCCAAACAGGATCCATACTTCACAAATGGAAAACATCACAGTAATCCTTCTGCACAAAGGTGGGCCATTGACAGACCCACAAGTCTCACTAGTTTCATATGCAAAGCCATGGAAAATATTAGCATGGAAATTATCAAAAATGACATAAGAATCCTCCAGACACTTGAACCAACCCAATTTGTTTTCATCAAGAGGAGGTCATGCCTACTTAACCTGATGGACTTCTTTGAGAGGGTTACCAAAACAATGGATGACAGCAAAATGATTCATACTTCCTACCTTGACATGGCCAAGGCATTTGACACAATACCTCACTTGGGCATTGTTGATGAATGGAAGAGGTTAGGTATAAACCCTTATTTCACCCAGTGGATAGCCAGCTAGCTCACTGACAGTATCCAGGAAGTTAGATTTGGGGAGTACACTTTTACAAAGAGGCCAGTCACAAGCAGAGTCACTTGGGTATCGGTCCTGGGATTGCTCCTTTTTGACATTCACTTCTCTGAAATCAAGGCCAAACTCGACCTCTAGCTGACTAAATTTGCAGGTGATTGCAAATTAGGAGCAGTCATACAATGTCCACCAACACAAATGTTCTTCAGGAAGGGTTGACACAGACAAACAACTAGTGTCAGAGCCATGGTCTAAAACTAAATGCCATAAAATGCATAATGGTATCCTTCAGGAAATGATCTACCCCTGGTAACTATCATATTGACAACACACCCTTAAGAGCTGACCTAGTAGACAGGGACGTGGGGACATACACAGACAACAATCTAGCCTTTGACCATCATATGTCTAAAGTAGTGAGAACATCTTTCTGTGTTGTGCAACTTATAAACAAAGGTATGGCTTTTAGGTCCAAGCAAGTCATTGTTACACTGTATTCCACATTCATCACACCTATTATTGAGTACAATGCACCCTTTTGGTATGTACCTAACCAGGCACATCCAACAACTGGAATGTCCAGAGGTTCCTCACTAAAAGAATACAGGGCAGGAGCAGGCTCCCCATCCACGTGCAGCAGAGCTCCTTCCTAACCCAATTCAAGTGTAATTTGGACAACTGGATGGGGAACAGAAAATTCATCTCTGGTTTGTCACATATGTCTCCAATGGACACAGGCAGCTTGTAAATGGTTCATCTCCCAGGCTCTTGCTTGTAAATGTTTCACCTCCCAAGCCCCTGCTTAAATTTATCAAAGGTACTGGAACTCATCAGAGATTTGGGATATATGGCTAGGCTTAAAAAGGCCCTTGTGGTTATTAGCCTAGTAAACACCTATGAACCTATAATTTGGAAGCATGTGATACAAATGGCCAGTAGTTAAACAGCAATGCTCAAATAAGGCAGTTCAAGTGTCCACCAAGGAAAAAGTTGGGAATATAGTACATGCCAATATTCATAATATGTTGACACTGATATGTACTAGTAAGAGACAATGATCCTCCAACAATGACAAGGTGCTTGAATTTGGATAGAATGTTTCCATACTTGTCAGAATAATATGCACACAGTAGGCATAGGACAGAATTCATAATTAATAGTAACCAGTGGAGCAGGGCCGCTATGTAGTACACCGGCACTCAAAGCCAACAGCTATTAATAAAACCCATAGTCCCAGTTTAAGTATGGCTTGCCATGCATAGACTACATCTGCAAAATGACTATCTTGATTGCATGCAATTCACAAAGTCAGCACCACTGGAGTACTGGCTGGTCCTGACAGAGTAACTTACAGGGCAATAACTGCATATTTACCACTGGTGCTGGGATTCTCAGCAGAATGACCTCCTTGTCCTGCTAATATGTTCCTGAACAACATAGCAGCACTATTAAAACTGGCAGGAAAATTTCTACTGGCAACAGAGTTTATTATGGTCCAGAAAAAATCTGCTACACATTCTAACCTTTCCTGCTTCCCCACAACATAATGCTGGCAAGCTGTCACCAACGGGAGCTAATATAGCACCAGATACTCCCACTACCATAATGTGGTAATGACCCCGGTCTGTTGTCTTACGTAAAGAACGAGATTCTTTTATGAATTACAGTCAGTCCTGATGATGCCTATAGTGGAGAGGGGTAAGGCAGTTTAGTTAGACATGGTATGACTTGCCAAGTATCCACACATAGCTAGTTTTTAAGGCAGACTGTAAATATCTAAACTCAGTGGCAGCTGGTGACTTCAAATCAAAGGGGGGCTGCAGGAGACAGTGGAATGGGTGGGGCAATGGGAAGGGCGTGGCCAACTAGAAAGGGGTGGGGCTATGCTCAAAACCACAAAAAACTGGGACTTTAATTAAATACGCTGCCCTGGGTGACAAACTGTCATTATGAGAGTCCAATCAAGATAAAATGAAGTGGAGAAGAAAAAAAATATTTCAATGCATTGGCTACATGACAACTTACTTAATATCTAGATGGAAACAAAAAGGTTGAGAGGCATGAAAAAATAAATTACTTTTTAAATACACTACTGGAATGCAAGTCAAAATCAAGTATAAAAAAACAAGCAGCACTCAACTTAAATCACTTCTCCTTGCACTGCAGTTCTAATTATAAATTATATTCAGCTTTATATAAGTACCAAGTAACATGCTGAAAGAAGCAATCTATGTGATACCCCCACTTGTAAAAATATTTCTTATCCAAAAAACACCTCCTGCCTGACAACAGCTATCTAATTATTTCATGGGGAAAACATGATCAAAGTAAAAAATTAACAGCAAAAAAGAAACAAGCTCATCATAAATTGCTTAAAGGATTACTGCACAGGTTATGGACCACACATGATAGATTGGCATTCTTTTTAGTTTACAGGTAAAGTCTGCAAAGATGACTGCAAGTCTCCAACAAATATAATGAGCTTCTGAAAATACTGTAATCCTGTCCTTTATTACAAACACTGTCATATGCATTTCAATACCTAAGGCATATGTTAGCTAGTTATGTAAATATTCTCTGCATGACAACAACAAAATGGCTTTCAATGTTGATAATTCTTTAACAGTATGCTTATTAAAGCTTACTTGCATCTTACAATCTCAGACAAGATTATCTGATGGTCATTAAAGCATTGCTACTTAAACACAGAGCAACAGGCACTGCAACAACATGCATTTTCTGAATAATAAGAATAAATCAACAGTATAAAAATATGACAAAAAAACAGAACATCCTGCAAAATCAAGGACAGATGAAACACCACTGTAGTACTTGTGTCTACCTTGGATGGAGATACTCTGCACACTTACACTGCATAACTGCTCCTTTCATTACTTGGACGCATACAGAGTCACTACATGGGGGAGTGGGGTGCAACAAGTATGTCACAATTTGAAATGTCTCTGGCTGACGGTGATGGCCTTGACACATTTGTCATACCTCTCAACCACAGAGCAAGAAATCTGGAAAAGTCATAAATAGAAGTGGGACAAAGGCCCACAATAAGGACATTTTTTAAATATTGCTCTTATAAACTTAGAAAGATAATAGAATAGTAGGTCTTGCATTAGTATGAATTTTCTGAAGGGTAATCTGAAACTCAAATGTCTGTCATTATTTTCTAATTTCAATCTTTAATCATTTGCCACTAATTTGCCAGAAAACCACAATTTTATGAAAAAAGGACCAAAAATGTGATGCAAAAATATAAAATAGCCACACAATACTGCTGGGAACCTGTCAGAGAAGGGACACTTTTTTAATATCAGTACTGTTAAATTGAGTAGCTGACAAAATAAAAGAATCTACATGCATTTCTGAAATAAAAATAATCTGTAACTCTGATCATTACAATTATTTATTAATTGCAAACCCTCCACATTTCTTCCAAAATTGCCATTTTGTGGTGAGATTATTAGGGGAGAGCAAAGTTTTGAGCCAAAATCGGGGACAGTTGAGAGGTTTGGATATACCTAATTCTATAAAGTGATTTATTTCCACGCACCTCTCAACCTCTTAACACAGGAAATGTGGACAAGGCCAAATATATTGGGGGAACAAACAAACAGTACTAAAAATTGCTCTTGTATAAACTTAGACAGTTGATAGAATAACAGGTCTTGCTTTAGCATGCATTTTTCTGAAGGTTATGAAGTCTGAAACTCAATGTCTGTCATTATTTAGTGACTTCATTCCTAAATGATTTGCCAGAAAACCACAAACTTTATGAGGAACAAACCACAAATAAGAAGCAAAAATCTATTCATTCTGCAAAAATCTGGACAGTTGAGAGATATAGTTCAGCTGGGAGAATTGTGCAGCAGAAATCCTACATGACAGACTTAGCTCCCTAGGTGTGGACAATAAGTACCCCCCCCCAAAAAAAAACAAAAAAAAAAAAACAAAGATCTAAGAGAAGTGATTGCTTCAATCTGGCTTCATCACATTTCAGTAGCATTCAGACTCAATCAGTGAAAATATTCAGTAGAAAAAAATTTTTGTGCTTGTAGACAGATGATTTAACTGGTTCCTAATCGAACGCATCCAACCAAGAACTGGGAGGGGGCATACCTGAGCTGATCAGATAATCAATCAATAATCAATTAACACCTTCCTGATTGTATTAAATTATATTCCTTGTATAATACAGTACAGTTGTTAGAGGACATTTTAAATGTATTGTTTTGAACATTTTTCCAGTAAACAATGAAACAAAATGCATGCACCAATAATTAAAAACTGCCCAATTCAGAAAATGTACATCATAAAAGTCTACTCAAACTTCTACAATCCACCACTACCAGTAAATATGCACAATCTCTGCAGAAGTAAAAGTCATCTAAATAATTCCACATTAAAGAGATCTGTAACTAATGAAGAGGTTGCTGCTAGCAAACAACTTTATATTTCATTGTTTCATCTACAAATAAAGTGCCTATTGCCCTTGAGGAATAAATTGCCTATGTTACATAAAAAAAATGATAAGCTAGTAATATTGCAATAGGGAATGGATGGCAAACTGATAATAGACATTCTCAGCCTGCAGCATCCACCCCCCTTTAAAAGTACAACACAGTACATTATCAGCAATGCATCTACATACTGTGGGAGTAGAACTCACAGCCTTCTGTATCAAAAGCAAGCAGTCAACCTGTTATGGTATTAACAATGTAAGCAGACTCAGCATAAGCAGCACTAAACTCTTCTTCCCCTGCAGCTCTCAGCTCCTTGTAAAATCCACTCGACACTCAACTGTATCTCTCAACTTTGCAGCACAAGGAATCTGGAAAAAGCCAAAATGTATTGGGGGGGTAAAAAGCCCAAAAACCAGGGACATATTTTAAACATTGCTTGTATAATCTTGGAAAGTTGCTAGAATAAAATGTGTTACCACCATGCATTTCATTGCCAAGACTTGAACCCAGGACAACAGTCAGAGCAACATACCACTATGCCAAATCAGCTGTTTCTTGAAAGACAGGAAGACTGAAACTTAAATGGCTATCATTTAGTGAATTCAATTCTCAATATATTTCTCAACCTCTTAGCACAAAACACCTGGTCATATCCAATAATGGGGGAATACAGCCCCCAAACATATTCAATGAATTCAGTTCTCACCATAGCTCTCAACCTCAGAGACAAAAAAAACTGGACAAAGCCAATAATGGGGGAATACAGCCCCAAAAATAAGGCAACATTTTAAATATTGACCTTATAAACTTAGAAAATTGCTAGAAAAAAAAAAGATTTTGTGTTACCATGTATTTTCTGAAGAATATGAAGTCTGAAATTCAAATGCCTGTCATTATTTAGTGAATTCAATCCTTCGCTGATTACAAAAATCCAAAAAACACAGATTTTATGAGGAACAGAACAGAACAAAACTATGAGGCAAAAATCTGGACAGTTTTCACAAGTGGTGGTGGGTAGCAAATTCAGGCTCTTGCTACTTGTACCCAAGGCACCACTAGGTATATTTAACTGGGGCATTACACACACACACACACACACACACACACACACACACACACACTATCTTCCCTTAATGCAAATTCCCTTGGCGCGCACACACACACACACACACACACACACACACACACACACACACACACACACACACACACACACACACACACACTACCTTCCCTTAGTACAAATTCCCTTGACACACACCTACCTTGAAGCTTCGTGTAATTTCTGGAGATGAACCTTCCCTTGTAAGAAATGCAAATTCCCTTCCCTTGCAGCAAGAGCCAATCAGTAGCTATCCACAGACATGATGTTGCAGTCCGATTTCCTTTGTATCCACATATGTCACTGCAGATGTTGCAGTCTGATCCCCTTCCAGTCTATGTGGTTACAAACCGTATAGACTTCTGGGCATCTGTATACAGATGCCTTCTCTTCATAATCCATACTGGTTAAACAGCAGTCTGGCTTTACAGATACCTGGAACTTGCCAAGCATGCATGCACAGTTCGAGTTCCGGGAATCACAGCTAATTATTTTTAAAATTCTTTTTTTCACTTTTACAGCTGGGGGGCTGCAGTCCAGTAGCACATACTGCCCCTGTCTAAACTGCCTTACACAGCTGCACTGTGTAGTCCTGTCAAGCTACACAGAGTCCCTTTCCACCCTGAACACAGGACTGCCTAATCTGCACTTCTGTATTAGTTACTTGTGCACCATTCATAGAGATGGGAATAGAATTGTAACACCACTGTGGACTACAGCAATTGATGTCTATAAATCTTGGTAGATCCCACAGGCAAAGAGAACAGGTTACCAAGATACATGTCTGCATTTGAGTATTATGTTCATGAATACCAGTGCCAGGTATTACATATATAAAGTAGCTTTCATCAAATAATTTTCTTTTGCATTAAAGTCAGCAGCTACCCCCTTGCCTGATAAAAAAAGTTCAACCACAGGCAGACTATTAATTAATGTTTATGACAAGCAAAACAACAAACCCATTTAAGCCAGTCAACTAACCAGCAATGGTGATGTTTGCATATTTACTACAATACAAATCTTCCAGCATGAGACTTTATTTGCCATCCATACACCTTATCAAAACCTAAAGCATGAAACATGCTTGTCTAATACTTCATCTGCTGTAGTGGCTATGGGCTTCTAATTCACACCAGCTGTTAACCATCCACAGATGCATGATCACTAACATGAGTATTTCCTTTAGATATGCATTTTCTTTCACAATGATGTAAACTACAGACCATCTGTCTTTATATGTAATCATATGGCCATAAATGGCAAGTCACTGTTTTTGCAGATTAGAATTCAGACTACTAAATATACAGCTGGGGATATACACTGTACAAGTTTTGCAGTATGAATTAGTTTTTGAGGGGACAGCATCAGGCATAGCTCAAAGACACAAATTCTTTCATCTTCAAACATTTAAATGCAACATAAAGGATACAACAAAGCCAACAAAGAAGAATTTGAAGTACAGTTAATTGCAGATGACACTGGTTTCATAATACATCTTTCTACTGATGACTGCTAAACTAAAAGCCCTCACCTGTGATGATGGTATGCACGGGGTCCAATGGAACAAACTGTGAAGAAAGCAAATGCAAAAGCTGAAACTGTCCAAGCAGCTATAGCATAACCGAACCATTCAACTATTTCACCAAAGAAATTTGCTCCAGAGACATATTCAAACATTCCCCCTGCAAAACAAAAAGACACATCACTGAAAATGTAATAGAAAACATCAACTGTGATGTGGAGGCAATACGGAATGCATTTCAGCAATACTGCAAACTACTCATACAAATCTAAGATATGCTTCACAGTGAAATTGGAGTTTTATTAAAATAGCACATATTTTGTTGTTATTTTAAGTTACTACTCGACTATAAATGCAAGCCCTGAACATTTTATCAAATTCATTCATCAAATGCTTGATGAAACAACAACTAGAATTGTAGACATCATAGCTGTCTGGGTTCAAATCTCTCTTGCCCATAAAGCCATCACCATTTACTATGCTGAAGACAATTCCTACTTACTACATTCTGTTTTCATAAAAAAACAGAACATGCTCTTCAGCAAGTCCAGAGTGTGTATTATGAAAATCAGGACTAAGGTCAGTTTTACCTCACTAATCTAGCAATGCTTAAGGATATAATTAAAAAAAAGTCTGACCTTTGGCGAAACTGTGGGCATGTTTAAAAGTAAGTAGAAAGGTGAGCAGGGAATTCCAGAAAGAGTTAATCTGAGGAGAATCCAAGTCAGAAGGAGAAAATGAAGTATGAGTGAAAAGTGGTGCATTTTAATGAAAATGTTACAGAACTACTAACGTGTGTGTGTGTGTGCGCGCGCGCGTGCGTGTGCTTGCACATGTGTCTGTATTGTGCAGGATGTATTTCTTACTACTGTTGACCTGACTTTGAATAACAGCCTAAGCTCTAGGACAGTGAGGATAAGGAGAAAATGGCAACTGACCTTCTTTTGGGAAGAATAACGGATTATGGCTGTTTGTAGCCTTATTACTTGACCATCCTTGGAGGTACTAGATGAACAGTGATAAGCTACTATACACAGACAGTCAGAATAGGAATGTCAGGTTCACACTTTCACTGAGGTTGCTCGTGGTGATGGCAGAATGGGTGGCATGACATGCAGATTTGCAGGGTGGAGACAATAGTGCAGCCATACCAAAAGTCCATAGCTAAACAACATTATGATTAGCGATACCACTCTGCCCAATGACTCTGCTGAAGAAGAAATGAAAGGGTGTCTGAGAATTACATAAGATGACACGGTTATTAGGTACCCACATATCAGAAAATGTAAATTAAAAAAAAAACAACAGACTCATGTATTACATTCTGTACCTTAACATGTTATTCAGTATTCTCAGAATATGATAAACAATGCAGCATTCTACTAACGCCCATATCATACATTAAGATTTGCAAATTCCAAATATCACCACATTCCATAGCATTTCTGCATTACTACAGTCAGCATTACTGAAATTCACATTTGTCGATGCGTGAAGGCTGAGATGTGAAATGCAGAAATACTGATTAAATATTGATGCAAAACAAATGCAGTGAAATGTGCGAACATATAGGGAATACAAAAACAGTGATGCATAATGTGATAATGGGGGTGTAATGCTGAAGTGTAGCAAAACGTAGCAATTTATGCAAGAATTTATAAATGTAGAGTATAATGTAAAAGTAATGCTGATAAAAAGAATGGAATTATTTATTTGCATGGAAGGACAAGTGCTATGCACTTCTAGTTACTATAGAATGTGCAGCACATAGTATGCAAATGAACAGTACCACAGACAACTTGTGTATTAGCCTTTTGCTTCAACAACTGACAGCAGGACTGTTCACAGCTCCACAGAGTCCCTTTACATAAGACTAATTCCAGTGTAATGGTTTAAGATACAATGTTGCTGTAAAGGATGATTGTATGTAACCAGTAAGTAGATAAAAACATATACTGATCTCTTGCAGTAATCAGTGGAAAGCAGACTGTCAGTACACTGCCAGCTGCTTTGTTTTCCAAGCATATTGGGATATTGCATGGGTTTTTAAATTTGTACTTAGATCTCCATACCACTGACCCCCCACCAACCCATACACTCCTTACTATGCTTCCCATAATGTATAGGATTTCACATGCACTGCATTTAGCAAGAGTTGATGAGAATATATCAAGTGTTACAAAGAACTATCCTTTAATGACAGAAAGTATTTTACTTATGTTATACCAGCCTAGTATTTATTTTCTAGGCATGTACTATATTCTCATCATTATGAGAAGTCATATAGTCTCCCCTTAACAAAACAGAATATAATACAACTTATCAACCTGGCATGTTTTAATGATGATGTGTTTAAATTTACTGTATCTTCTAATACTGATAGATATCACTTAAAATTTTTAGAATTTCTATGGACACTGTGATATTCCATTATAAACTGTACCAAGGCTATGTGTTTAGGTATAAAGATGACAGCTACATCTTTTTCAGTGCCAGTTTGCAGTTTACATTATTCACTTTAGGGAAAAAATAAATAGCAATACAGATGTTCATTTTGTCAAATATTTCTTTTCTTGAATGAAATAAAATCTGGCATGTGTTATCAAAAGTCAGCTTATTGCACATGCCAGGTTTTATTTCTGTGGGGAACTGAGGCACAGTGGGGATCAGGGAATTTGCCCTTTCCCCACTGTAGTATAATCTTGAAATTGGCATACATAATACCAAGGGTTGTGGAGGGTGCAGGGGGGTTAACCAACCAAAAAATGTGTAGTAGTTTGCTTTAATTTTTTGATAGCTTGATCTTCAATCATTTGTGCTCAAAATGTTGTAGTTCGATGTGCTTCTTCGACAAAGCAACATGCACATATATATGGGTCCACTTAATATAGTCAACTCTATTGTGGGATGACATCTCTGTAGTCGATAAGGTGTGTAAGATCGCATGATTCTCAGGGTAGGGAAATATGCCTTATCCCTTACATTGTGTGATCTTGGAGTTAATATATATATATGTCGGGGGTATAAAGCATGCAGCTGATGCCATTACATCAGTCTCTTGCCGTGCGGTGCCCAAAGCAGAAGCAGTTCGCAAGTGCCGGTCGGCCGACTCCTGAAATTTTTGTTTTCGAGTTTCAGAACCGAAGTCTACTAAGCTAAGTACCCCATTGGGGAACCCTTTTCTTGCTCTAAACCAATGTCAGTAAAAGTTAACAATTGCATTTCTTGTGGAACGCAAATACCTCATAAAGATTTTCATTCGTACTGCATTCCTTGCTTAGGCCCAGACCACGACGTACCTCGCTGTCAGTTTTGTGCCTTATTCAAACCTCGAACTATTCGTCGATGGTTTATTTACACTTCTAAATATTTTGGTACTCAGTTCAATTATCCAGAAATGGCATCGGTAAGCCACCGACTACCGACATTCCAAAAAACGCAAAGATAAAGACAGAGACAGACCGCATAAGTCCAAAGCTGCCGATGATGCTTCTCCTAAGCTAGTCGCCAGTTCACCGGTATTCAGTGAGGCACTTTTGCAGCCCCTGATACCCGCTACTTCAGATTCGCAGGCCTCTACTGAGACCCATTCGTTGTCTGGTATGCCGCGAGATGCTTCTTTGACTGTGAAACCTGTGGTTGTCTCTACCTTGGATGGGTCCAGAGCCGCTGTGCAGGCACTGGCTTCTGAGGGTGTATTCAGGCCTACTGACTTGCATATTAAACCAATGCCATCTTCTTCTTCAAGGCCTAAAACTCAATCCATGCCTAGAAAACCGATGCCCAGACTGCACGGTCAGGCCCCTATGCCTAAAAAACAAATAAGAATGTCTGAAAACCTTATTACTCTAATCAGGATAAACCACCTTCCCCCTCTAAGAGACCTAGGACTGATTTTCCTCCTGATTCTTCTGATCAGGTTCATAGGTTTCAGTTCATAGGTTCTTTTACTAGGGCTATCTGCCCCAAGGCACTGTGTGTGCCTCTGTCAGCCAGCAGCCTCCAGTGGTATTCCCCGGGTACTTCCACGATCTCTCCCATCCACAGGTCTAGATTTCTGCCGGAACAAGTCCAGTCAGGTGCTCTGCTCACATGGGACCGATTTTTATTCCACAGCATGGAGTCTCTGGAGTGATAAATCTATCCCTCCGCTCTGGTTTTGGTGGATTGGATTTTTTGAGGTGGAGCATGTCCATTATAATCGGGTTGGTGGCCTGGTATTGTCAGGCACATGTCACCACCTGAGCAGACGGTATGCCACTGAATAGAGCTGGGGTTCTTCAATCTGGCAGCATATGGGTGAGGACTTTGGGTCTCTCCAATTGCGCAGATGATGTCGGGTGAGAGATATCCCCGATGGGGGGCATTGTACTGATCATTGGTCTGATAAGTGAAACAATGACCTACCTAGATCTGGATGTGAATCCTTCATGATCAGGTGGGCAATGTAGAAGGTCTTTCTAACCACTTTAGCAATGTGTGTCAAATCAACCTCCCCCCAGGTCCCTGATAACCTCTTCTGTGCTTAGTGGATTGCCACCACACCATCGGTCCCAGCTGAGAGTGTTTTAGCTAGAGAGCAGAGCATGTCGGGAGGCTACACTCGGCTGAGGCTACACCTCGCTGGGATAGAGAGGGGGTGGGGAGAGGGGGTGAAGTTCACTGAATAATGTTGCTTCGCCAGTTCTCTGTGGGTTCAGTGATTTTGATTTCATTTTTGGACTAATTCTGAGCATCTCTGTGAGTTTCCCAGTTTCCAGGTTCCTAACATAGCTGAAAGCCTTATTATGATCCTTTGAATCCATGGCAATTTTCTCTCAAAAATTGGCTAATAATGATCAGGTGACTTCCTTTTATGGATTTTCTATCATCATGTAGCTTTCTCTCTCTCCTTATAAAAGTTGTTTTTGGGCTGGGGGTCCACCACCTGACTTTGCTTTGCCCTGTGGAAAAAGTCCTGGTTTTATGGGGGATTGCCCTGATCATGCAGTCCCTGGAGGTGTTCATAGAGGCATTTGTAAGGGCTTCCAGCTTGGGTTGTGGTTTCTGAGATTAGTTTATGATCAGATCTCATGAGGGGATATATATTCCCCGTGTGGAGCATTTTGTCCCCATGTTTGCAGGAACCGAGCAGTTTGCCTATTTGTTAGTTGCACCTGGATGGTTCCGAGAGCTTCATCGTTGCCACCAACCTGGAGGTGTGAGTATCGCTTATGAATATGGATACACCCTCCTTTGTGTCCCACTGGATCCCCTTTGAATGAGACCAGACGTTAGCCAACACCTTAAGTTATCCATTATCTTCTTCTCTGTGGCATGGCATCATTCTTGGGAAGGGGAAGAGGATACAGGTTTAGGTCATCATACCTGCCTGGGCTACATAATCAGAGCTCCCTCATGTCTCTTTTCATGCGACTGTGTAATTGTACTTACTTGCTGTGGGTGGAGTGCAGTGCTTGTGTTATGTGGCGGATTCTAGCCGATAGGCAGGCTCCTGTGACCCTCTCCTCTGTGACTGCTTTGCACTGCTTTTTGTGGTTTATGTGTTGCTTGTGGGGTGTCTTGAGGCAGTTGTTTGTTTGTCTGCTTTTTTGGAGGCCTCTGCTGTTTAGGTAAATTTACACTCAGAGCCTCGAGTATAATTGGGAAATCCTTAATTTGAAAAAAGGGGCCAGTGGGAGTGAGGGTGTAGTGCTTCTTTGAAGAAGTCAAAGAAATAAAGTAAGTAAAGCAATGCAGATATCACTAGATCCACACAGAAAGCTGAGAAGAAGGCATCATCAACAATGTCCAGTACTGATCAGAACTCTGAAATTTCTGTTTCCTCTGATGACCAGGATTTATCTACCTATGAGGATTCTGATGCAGAGGACTCCATTCTCTCTGGTTCCCCTCCAGAGGATTTCTCTTTTGGTTAAACCTTGCATACTCTTAGGGAGCATTTTCACTGGGAAAGCCAGGATTACTCTGACTCCAAAAAGAGGCTTAGGGATTTCTTACTCCTGCCCCAACACAGACCTTTAGTTATCCCTCCAGTACTGGACATTGTTGATGATGCCTTCTCGGAATCTAACCTGGCTCCTGACTCTTTACCTCCTGCTCCCAGAAAACCTGATAGGTATTACAAGGTTCCTGACTCTCACAAGTTCCTCTTTAAAAATCCTACTGCCGATCCTGAGACCATTTCACAGGGACCCAAGGGCATTAAGGCTACTACTGCTAAAAATCCTACCCCCTCTGATAGAGATTCCAGGGCACTGGATAGATGGGGTAAGAAGGTATACACTTCT
Organism: Protopterus annectens; assembly: GCF_019279795.1. NCBI lineage: Eukaryota > Metazoa > Chordata > Ceratodontiformes > Protopteridae > Protopterus > Protopterus annectens. Next base: position 717,270,121 of record NC_056727.1, on the reverse strand, counting down.
GCAACCTTGGCCATTAGGGCCTTAAACTGCCAGTTTCATATGTTAAAGTATCAGCAGCTTATTATTGGATTGCTTAAACAGAAAATGATGTTGATTCCTAACTGTGCTGAAAATAAAGATTTACAGAATTTAATGCATTCTGCTGAACAAGTTGGAAAACATACTTTGCAATGTGGTTTTGATTCATTAGAGGCATCTTGCAGAGCTGCTGTCACTGGGTCTGTACTTAGAAGGCATGCTTGGCTTAAGGAGCAATCTTTGTCAGTTAAAGCTGAATTGCTGGATGCTCCCTTAAACCAAGACCACCTGTTTGGCAACAAAGCAGAAGAAGTACTTAAAAAGATGGAGGAAAAAGCTTAATCTATGCACACTGTTAAAGATTTCCTGCAAGTACAGCCTCCCAGGTTTAGTAGGCATTGGCCCTCTAAGAATTGGTCCTTTCCTGCCTCTTCCAGGCCTTCTCAGTCCAAACCACAAACCGGCAGAACACCCAGGCTTCAGTCCCAAGGTACTCACAGGACTAAGCAGTGGGGGGCTCCCACTTCCAAAGCAGGGAGTAGTAAGACCCCCCCCCCTATGGTAAACTGTCTCAATGACTTAACTTTAAACCTTCCAAGCCCTGCACAACTGACTGTTCCTTTAGGGGGAAAGATTGCCCTGCAGGCAAAAAATTGGGAACTCATTACCCAGGACAAATGGGTTTTAAATAGTTTCCGAAGGATACATATTCCACTTCCACTCCTTACCAATCCCAAACGGTTGGCCAGATCTACCCCCAAATCAGTGGGCAGAGGCTCAAAAGCAAGTTCTCTCTCTTTTATGCATCAGGGCTATTCAACCTGTCCCAGAAGAAGAATGGGGACAAGGTTTTTACTCAAGACTTTTTCTGGTACCCAGAAAACACAATTCCTGGCGTCCTATCCTGGACCTGTCTATCCTGAACACATTTTTGGCAATCCCAAAATTCAAGATGCTAACTCTTCATCAGCTGCTTCCTATGCTAGGCAAAGATGCCTGGTTGGCAACACTGGATTTAAAGGAAGCCTACCTGCACATCCCAATAAGGGAATTTTTCAGAAGATACCTACACTTCAAAGTAGGCTACATGCACTGTCAGTTCTCTGCACTGCCCTTTGGCTTATCTACTGTGCCCAGGGTATTCACAAAGTGCCTAGCTCCAGTCATTACATTTTGTAGGCAAAGAAATATTCAAATATACCCATACCTGGACGATTGTCTAATTCAGGCAGAAAGCCAGGACATGCTATTAAATCATCTGGCATTTGTAAAGAAATTGCTAACTTCTCTGGGGTACACCATAAATGAAAAGAAATCACATCTTGTACCCTGCCAACAAATTGTATTCCTGGGAGCAAGCTTGAATACAACTTCCCAGATGGCCTACCTCACGCCAAAGAAATAAGTTCATTTGACTGCCTACTTCACACTACTGGCCACAAAGACACAGCTATCTGCAAGGAAAATACTGCAAGCCCTGGGGTTCATGGCCTCCTGCATTCTACTAATTCCATATGCAAGACTGCATATGAGGAAACTACAATGGTATCTAAAAAGCCTATGGTGTCAACATTCTCAAGATCTAGAATCAATGATTCCTATCATACCTTGTCTACAGATAAAGTTCCTTTGGTGGGCAGATGCCTGCCACCAAAACAAGGGACTGCCATTCACTCTACCCCCTGCTGCCCAAACCCTAACAACATACGCGTCAGACTGTGCATGGGGGGCTCACTTGGCAGAGAAGTGCCTTCAGGGCAAATGGAATCCAAGTCAAATGCACCTGCATATCAATCAAAAAGAAATGTTAGCTGTACAGAATGCTCTGACAGCCTTCAAGGACCACATTCTTCCAGGACAGTTATTGGTAAAGATGGACAAACACCACTGTTATGTGGTACATAAGCAGGGAGGAACCCATTCATATCCTCTCTGCAGACTAGCCATGGCTCTGTGGAAGACAGCCCTGAGCTACCAAGTGTACCAACAGGCTCAATTCCTGACAGGAAAGCTAAGTACACTGGCAGACGACCTAAGCCGAAATCTCATGGACCCACATGAGTGGAAACTGGAACCAAAAATACTCAACATGTTGAGAAACAAATGGGGGAGCCCAGAGATAGACCTGTTTGCCTCCCCCAGAATTACCAATTGGACAAATTCTGCACAAGGACTCCCCACAAACAAGCTTGGAGAGTGGATGCCCTGTCCTTCACCTGGAAAAACCTATCAGTTTATGCCTTTCCCCCTCTGCCTCTCCCCTCCAAGGTACTACTAAAGATCAAACAGGACAAACAAAAGACAATACTGATTGCAGCAGACTGGCCACGCCAACACTGGTACCCCCTCTTGCACAGTGTGTCACTGCTGGCACCATGGCACCTGCCTCAGACCCCTGCCCTGCTGTCCTAGCAGGAGGGCCAGATTCTGCACCCACAGCTTCAAACCCTGAACCTGGCAGCCTGACTGATTACCTGATCTCTCCGTTACCATCCCTCAGTAAGCAAGTGATGGATGTCATTCTGGAGGCAAGGAGGCCTAGTACTAGAAAATCCTATGCTGAAAAATGGAAAAGATTCTGTTCCTGGAGCCAAACTCAGGGGATGGGCACATCAGCACCCAATTTACCTCATATTCTTCAATACTTGAGATGCTTCACAAGGGCCTTTCCTTTTCCTCCATCAAAATTCATGCCTCAGCCATTTCAGCTCATTACAATACAGAACCACCCCTCTTCTCACATCCACTGCTGAAGCAGTTCCTCAGAGGGGCCAAAAACTTAAGACCACCCAGGAGAGCCCCTACACCAGCCTGGGACCTTAACTTTGTATTGGAAAAGCTCACTCTACCTCCCTTTGAGCCAGCTGTAAATGCAGAGTTGAAATTCCTTTCTTGGAAAACAGCCTTCCTTCTAGCCATCACTTTAGCAAGAAGGGTGTCTAGATTACAGGCTCTCATGGCAGTGGAGCCTTTCATCATCTTTCATGTGGACAGGGTGTCCCTCAGGACCAATCCCTCCTTCATGCCTAAGGTGGTAACCAGTGTAGCCCTTAATCAGTCCATTCATTTGCCAACCTTCTTTTCTAAGCCACAGAACAAAGGGAAATGAATACTGCACTCTTGGAAGTGCACAGACAACTTAGATTTTACTTGGACAGGACTAAACCTCTCAGGAAATCTGAACAGCTGCTGGTTGCATTTGCTGCAGGGACAGAGGGGAAGGTCATTTCAAAGCAAACCATTTCTAAGTGGATAGGAAAACCTACCCCACATGGGATAAGACCACATTCAACCAGGGCTGCATCTACCTCTGCAGCCTTTCTCAGAAGTGTCCCTACCAGGGACATCCTAGAAGCTGCTACCTGGAGTTCTGTACATACATTCAGCAAGCATTACCACTTGCCAATTTTTTCTAAATCCAGAGCTGGCTTTGCGACTGCAGTTTTGCAGGGCCTTATAGCTGGTTCTAATGCTATCCAATTACCTCCTCCCATCCTTAGCTTTGGGAATCTACCCAAATGTGATGACTGCAACAGGGAAACATGAAGAACATAGTACAGTTGTGTACACTTACCATCAATGTAGATGTTCGAGTGTATTCACTGTTGCAGTCCTGGTTACCCTCCCTCCAGCCCCTTGAGTTCTATTGACTATACCTCTATTCTTGTTTACTATGCTTAAAGCTTTTTGGTGTATTTGCTTTTTTGTTGGAGGTGTAACTTTGTATATAATTGCTTACCATTATGGGGGCACCTGACATCTGGGGCAAGAAAAACTGATGTAATGGCATCTGCTTCATGCTTTATACCCCTGACTACCTGACGTCATGGAAGATGAGACAGCAACCGACGCAGGACCCAAGACTTTGATAATCAGGCCGACTGAGGGCTACTGCAAGCAGATAACCCTAATGTGATGACTGCAACAGTGAAACACGAAGAACATCAGGGATGAATTTCCTGTTCCCTATCCAATTCTTCAAGTTACACTTGGATTATGGAGGAACTCTTCTTCACATGGATGGACAGCCTGTTCCAGAGAAGGGGTATTCTCTAGGATACATACCTGTCAATCCAGCAAGTCTTATTTATATCATAGACAAGTCAAATTAAAAAACTCAAGTTCCACAACATTAGGCAACCTACCCTGGTGGTTTCCTATAGAGGATCAAGGAAAGCTTAAGATACCACACTAGACTGGGTTTCCTATACCAGACCATGCAAAACTAAAGTAAACCGTATCAATTGTGTTAAACAAAATGTTAACATGAGCATCCAGCTGTGATCTAGATGCAGTATAAACAGCAAACATCACATCAGTCAAATATAAGCCACAAATAAGGAAAGTAAAGCAAAGAAAGTATTTTGTTGGAGTAATTCCCTTCCATCTCCATATGGGAGGGCTTCAGCCCTGAATAATCTCACAACCATGCATTCAGTCTGCAGCACTTTTAATGCAACTAGCAGCAAAATGAACAGTACCTGCACTTTGAACACATAACCAAGAATATCTAAAAATAAAATAAAAACAAAACACCAAGATCCATACAAAGGAGTAACATGAAGAATAACACGAAGGAAACCACTGCAAAAAATGATGCCTTTGAAGAAGATTCTCTACAGTAATGATACAGTTTAACTGGGCCCCAAAGCAGTACCCATGGCAGATCTATATGCTCCCCCCTGTTCTACGGCATCAGGCTGTAGTAGTAGCAATTAAAAAAGCTGGGGTGACATCAAACAGTTTTAGACCAATCAGTCTTACCAGTATCTTATGCTGTCATACACTGAATCATAATGTAAGAGCTACACAAAATGCACAGTGAACCTTGTGTGTTAGATACGAAAAGTGCAACCGTGTAAAGGGGAACAGTTGCCTTTGAGTCTTGTGGTATTCTATGAAAAAGTAATAGCAGCACTAAGGGGATTCTTTTCATAGTAATAAGACCCAGAAATGCAAATCCCAGCACTTCAAAAAAGTAATTCCCCTACAAAAAACAGAGAATTTGTAAATTTGCTGCAACACCAATAAAGTGTTTTTGCAGGGGGGAGATTCACACTCTCATATAGAGGGCACTTGTACCTACTAACATTGGGGCACTGGAGGGGCTTTATCTTCCACACCCCTGCTAACTCTATAGACTAACTCAGATTACACTGTATCGTGGAGTTGGTTGAATACTCAGAGATGCTACATTCCTGTACTTTGCATATATGCCTCACATTTTTAACTTGAGTCTTATAATTCTGAATGCTGCAATTATGGCCCACAGAGAGTATACAAATGTTTCCTTGATATTGCTAAAACATTTGAAACTAACTATGCTACATGAGGGAATAATTAAACTAAAAATATTGTGTGAAATCATACATAATTTATTGGAAAATGACTAGCTAAGCAAGAAGACATAAGCTGGGGAGTGGAGGTTGTCTGTCTTTCACAGTGGGGTTAACATTGGTGTGCCACAGGTCTTTTTCTTAGTAGTTTTTGCTCTTTTTTCACAATATTTTAATTAATATCAATAAGTAGTCATACAAACCAAAACAAAAACTAATTACAGTAGTGTAAAAATGTAATCACATCAATATTTATATTTTCCTGATACAGTATTTCTTACTGTTTTATTACTTTCTTTTCTTTCCATATTTATCTAACAGTAAGTTAATTTTTCTTGTTTATTACCTTAACTCTATTATCTCTTTCCAATGTATTTCAGTGACTAACTCAAGAAAATCCTGAAATGAGGGAGACAGACCCTCTTCAATTTTCTTTTGTAAATTGATAAAAGTACTCATAACGGACATCATGAGTAAATCCAGGAATTGGAGAATCAAAGTTCATGTTAATGTGCAATTATCTGACCACAATGCACTAAAAATATCTGGGTCTATATTACATAGTCAAAGTATGACAACTTCGAACGTGATATGGTTGAAACCATAAGTTTGAAGTTGTCAAACTTCAATTGGGAATAATAAAATAAATAAATAAAAAAACAAACAAACAAACATACCTGAGGGTTGTAAGGAGGGGGGCAAGCCCCCCTGCGCCAGCCACACCCCATGCTCTTTAAATATACCAACTCTGAGGTCGAGCTACAGTGCAGTAAAGGAAATTTTACCTCTACTGCACTGTAGCGCCACCTCGGAGTTGGTATATTTAAAGAGTGGAGGTGTGTGGTGGGCACAGGGGGGCTTGCCCCCCTGCATATCACCTTTTACTTTCTTTTCCTTTTTTTTTTTTTTATACCTAGTCGAAATTCTGTAACTTCGGACATATGTGTTCGCACATATGGTAGTCGAAGTTACAGAACTTCGACTATGTAATATAGACTCAAAATATCTCTGTATCTTCCCAATAATTAATTAATTTATCACAGTTATAAAAAAAGAAGTATGTACTTACCATAATGTTCCATATGAGTTGTTCATCTTGCCTTTATTCTTACTGATGGGTTCAGAGCTGATCCTTGGCTTCGAGTTGGCCAGCTACAAAAGCTCGAGGTCTAAAGCCAGCTCAAGGCCAGATCCTTATCCCATGATGCACTATGAACCTCCCTCAGATCTTGTTTGCTGCTAGCTAAAGGCTAAAGCCGTCATTATGCCACTCAATCAGGAAAAGTTCCAATTCAAACTTCTCGGACCCCTAGTAAACTGGAAGGGGGTTGGTGGGCGGGATGTAAGAATAAAGGGGAGATGAATAACTCACATGGAACATTATGGTAAGTACAGAACTTCTTTATGTGAAGTTGTTCTATCTCACCATTTATTCTTACTGATGGGTAGCATACCAAGCACCAGTTTTCTTGGGTGGCTCAAGGGAGAATGTTCTTCAGAACCGCAGAACCAAAGGAGGTCCTGTCCCTGGAGGCCTTATCCACTTTATAATGGTTGATGAAGGTATGAGGTCTAGACCATGTGGCAGCACACAGATAGAGTCTAAAGGTATATTGGCCAAAAAAACTGAAGAAGTGGCTACAGATCTGGTGAAATATGAGCCTTTATCCTTTGTGGTAAAAATTATTTGTAGAAGTGTACGTGAAAGCAATAGTCTGATAACCATCTGGACAATGTGACTTTAGACACTGGATCACCTTTCTTTGCTTCTGAGAAGGAAACAAACAACTTTCATTTTTCCTGAATTGCTTGGTTCTGTCCAAATAAAATTGTAGTTGTCTATGCACATCAAGTTTGTGAAGCATGTATTCCAATTTGTTTGTATGACTGGGGAAAAAATGGGTAATTGAGATTTCTTCTCAAAGAAACTCTGTCATTATGAAAAATTAGATGGGGGGGTTTGATAGTCAAGGCTTGTAACTCGGAAATCCTCTGAGCAGAGGTTATTGCCACTAGAAATAAGGTTTTCCAAGAAAGGTATTTAAGGTCACAAGATGAAGCTGGTTCAAAAGGGGATAAAATAATGTGGGAAAGAACAAGGTTCAAATTCCAAGGCGTGGAGGGCATTTTGACGGGCGGTCTGAGATGGAAAGTGCCTTTTAAAAAGGCTTTGAATACTCAATGAGACATAATATTTGAAGAGTCTAAACCCAAATGAAAATTGAAAATAGCTGCCAACTGTACCCTAATTTTAGCTGCAGCAGCACCTTCATTGAAAAGTTTAGTAAGGAAATTTAGGATGGCAGAAGCAGAAGCCAAATAAGGATCCATTTCATTTTGAGATGCCCAAATAGCGAATCTCCTCCACTTGCTACAGTGCATTTTTTGTGTGGACAGCTTATGAGAGGCTGTCAAAATGTGTTTAACTTCTGTTGAAAGATTAGGAAACCTGGCTATGTTTGGAATTGGAGCAGCCAAGCTGTCAGTTTGAGGGACTGTAGAGAGGGGTGAAGAGTTCCTGAGGCGTGGGTCAGGAGATCTGGCACTGGGTCCAGGATCCGAGCCTCTTCCAGTAGATGAGGCTGGAGGAAAGGGAACCAAATCTGCCGAGGCCAGAATGGGGCTATTAAGATCAAAGTTCTGCCCAGAGACTTTGCTTTCTGTAACACTTTGGGTATCTTGGCTGGAGTTGCAAAAAGATTACAGCAAGGCTGGCCCCATCTGTGGAAGTTCCTTTCTGCCACGTGATGCTTCAGAGACCACTCGTGCAGCAGAAGTATTGCTCTACTCAATTTGTCTGCTATCATGTTGGACTTCCCTGGGATATGCGTTGCTATCAGAAAGTGCTAGGTAGAAGTTGCCCACTTCCAAACTCTTAGGGCCTCTCTGCAAAGGGGTTAAGACTTGGTCCCCCGCTGTTTGTTTAAGTACCAGACCACCACCATATTGTCCAATTGTACAGCAATTGTTCCTAGGGGAAGAGAGTCTTGGAAGAACTGCAATGCTAGGAGAACCGCTCTCATCTCCAGAACATTGATATGCAGGCGAACCTCATGTTGATTCCACATAACTTGGGCTGTTCTTCCCTGGTAATGCACCCCCACCCTACCAGGGAAGCATCCGTGGTCACTGTGGCTATAGGAGGGGGTAATACAAATGGTCGACCTAAATTCACATGGTGTGAAGTTATCCATCACCGAAGATCCTTTTTGCAAGAGTCCGTTATTAATATCTGATGAGTCATTGGTAGTTCTTGATAAGACCACTGGGTGAACAGAAGCCACTGAAGTATTCGCATGTGCATCCTGTGCAGAGGAACAGTGATTATGGCTGAAGCCATGGTGCCTAGCAATTTGAGGATCTTTGACACTGGAATTCTTGTGATTGGAATTCATAGATTTTGAATTCTTTCTGGAGGTAGGGATAATGTTAGAGTGACCCTGTTTAGTTTTGCTCCTATAAAAACGATTTGTTACAATGGCAATAAGGCAGATTTTCCTGAGTTTATCGTAATCCCCAATTACTGGCAAAGGTTCATTGTCCTGTTTCTCACCTGAATAAGTTGATGCCTCGTGGTGGCAGTGAGAAGCCAGTCGTCTAAATATGGAAACACCTGGAATCCGGATCGTCTCAGGTGAGCTGTCACTACTGCCATGCATTTGGTGAACACTCTGGGGGCTGTTGTGAGACCAAAGGGCAGAGCTCAAAATTGGAAATGACTGGCTTCCAGCCGGAAGCGTAGATGAACTCTGGATGGCCTGTCCACTTTGATATGGTAGTATGCATCCTGGAGATCTATCGAGCACATCCAATTGTCTTTCCCCAGAAAGGGGAGAATTCACTGAAGAGTGACCATCTGGAACTTTGTCTTTTTTACTGATTTGTTTAATCTGCTGAAGTCTAGAATGGACCTCCAGTCCCTTGTTTTCTTTGGTACTAAAAAGAACCTCGAGTAAGTACCGGATCCTCTTTGGTCTGCTGAGACTGGCTGGATGACTCTTTTCTGAAGCAACATTTGAATCTCTAGGGTTGCTTGTTCCCTGTGACTGGGTGGAACATCCGCAATTTTTTTGACTAGTGGGGGGGATGTGGCAAAGGGTATTGAATATCCCCTGGAAATAATGCTTCGTACCCATGTATCTTTTGTGATTTTAGTCAGGCGTCTGGGTATAAGGACAGGCATCCCCCGACTGCCTCCAGAAGTGGACAGTCAGGCCTCCTCTCAGGAGCGCTGACAGGGTTTCCCAAGGAACTGATCCCTGTCTCCCTGATTTTGCGGAACCCCTCTGCCGTAAGGTCAGCGTCTTCCATTGTCCCCCCACCACCACTGGAGGGGGCTTCACCACGAGTGCCTTTGTAAGATTCCTGGGACTTACGGAACCACATCTTACCACCACCTCTCCCTTTGGGGTAGGATCTAGTAGGGGTAGAAAAACACACTCCGACAGCAGGCAGAGTCTTACCATCCTGCTCACTCCTGGTAAGAGTCTCCTTAACCTTAGGTCCAAAAAGGGTTGAACCGTCAAATGGGGTGTTAATAAAGGGCAGTTCCTTTACCTGCGGCTCTGCTCATTCCATCGGTTGCATAGGAGAGTAGGCACATGGATGAGTTCGCAATGGAAGTTAAGGTAGAGAGCTGGGCAGTAACATGGTCAGAAACTCCCGCTGCTACTGAACCTTGTAAGGTATCTCCTAGTTCTTTCAGGAGATCCCTTTGCAGTCTAATAAAATGGGTAAGATAGTTCAATGAGCAAAAATCAAAGGCTGTTGAACTGAACATACACTTCCCATATCTGTCCATGATCCTAGAATCTCTATTAGGAGGATGGACATTAGAAGAAGTCTCTGAAAGTTCCTTTTTTGTGGCTGCTGCCACCACCATGGCATCAACAGGCACACCTTTGGATAAGAAGTTCTTGTCTAGAGGGCAAGTAATAAACTTATTCCGCCTCTGAGGGACAGGTTCTGTTGTGCCTGGAGCCTCCCAATTCCTGCGATTGAGCAATTCAACTAGCTCATCAAGGGGTGGAGATACCCAAGAGGTGGAGGGCTGAGATCCAAAAGCCTTAAGAAGTACAGACTCATCCACAGAAGGGTTAAGGGACTTCCAGCCACCCCTCTGTTTTAGGATCTCCAGGATAACTGCAAAGGACAGAGGAGGACCATGGGGACCCTTCTGACTCATTTAAGTCCGTATCAGAAGTGAGCAACTCTTGGGGAGAGTCAAGATGCTTCCTCTTGCAAGTCCGCTTTCTGGGTACCTCTGCAGTGGGAGCTTCTGGAGAGGTTTCAGAAGAGCAGGGTTCACCCAATGGGGTGTCCTGAGGCTCAGGATCTCTACACTTAAGTGGAGAGCGTGTAGAAGAGGCAGAGACCAGTACTTTAGGGGGAGGAGCTGCTGGAACCGATGATGTGGTTGTTGGCACCAACACCCTCCTCATGGCGTCGAAGGCTCCCTGGTCCCAACCTGAGGCAATCCCCAGTTCCGAAGACACCGCAGACCCCCTCGGTGCCAGAGCAGGAAGCTCTGAGCCCAAGGTTGGAACCGAGTTCACCAGAGCCGATGTCCCGAGAGGTAAAGTCAGAACTGACAAGTCGGTCTGACTATCCTCCCCGGACTCGACCGGAGAGCGTTGACTCTGAGAACCAGTTGAAACCAAAGGTAAGAAGGCAGTGAGAGTCAATGATCCTGCAACAGGTGTTGGTCCCATATGCTCCACAACCATCGGCTCCAAGCACTCAGCTCCGAAACCTCGAGGGGAATCGGAGGAGGAGGAATTGTAGAAGGTGGAAGGGGTTGCATCGGCTCCGAAGCACCAGATGTCTGAGCTGATAAAATTTTTAGCAAGGGCAGGTACCTGAAGAAGCCTCTTCATGACACGATCCACGTCCATATCAGAAAGCCTATTAGAGGCCCGAGAAGAGTGAGTCAAGGAAGCCACCGACTGAAGGATCGGCGATTTTAAAGTAGGAGATACCGGCTCCAGTACAGGGGACTGGCTCCTATTCGAAGTAGCCATCGATTCCGAGGACCTTGGAGCTGAGGCAGTTGACTTGCTAGGTTTCGACTTAGGTGTTGGTGAACTTCCTTTGGAACTTAGAGCTTTTGAATGTTTCTCCAAGTCCTCTTGAAAAGAGGATTTAAGTAATCCTCTATCTAGCAGTTTTCTTTTTCTCTCCATCAGTACCCTGGAATTGAATGAGTGGCAAATGGCACAATTCTCTTGAAGATGGACTTCACCTAGGCAATAAATGCAGTCTGTGTGCCCATCTGTAATTGACATTTTCTGCCCACATCTCAGGCACTTTTTAAACCCAGATTTTGCCTTTTCTTTCTCTGGAACCGACATACTTAGATATTTTATGGTTATTTGAGCTATTATTAACCACAGAGCAAAACATTAGATTAACTATGCACACACACACACACACACACACACACACACACACACACACACACACACACACACACACACACACACACACACACTAAACTAGTAAAGATGGTCTTATATCAACTGTAGACCGTAAACAATTATTCAGATTTTTTTAACAACCTACGAGATAGGAAAACTCAAAGGAAAATAGACTGCAAGGCCAAACAGCAACTCGCTCTATATTACAAAATAAAATTTAAGCCTACCAGCTGACTAAATGCAACTCTGAGAATTATTTAAATTTTCTAACTTAACCTACGGGATAGGAAAAACTCAAAGGAAAATAGGCTACCAGGCCCAAGAGCAACTCGCTCTATATTACAAAATAAAATTTAAGCCTACCAGCTGATGAGAATTTCAGTAACTAAAGAAAATATAAACGACAAAGGATATATTAACAGGTTAATATATATTGGTCTAAAAGAAGCAAGAAAAAAGAACAATTATACTGGCCAGAGCAAAGCTGAAGCCTCTGATCAGTTGCAGCAGCAAACTAGATCTGGGGGAGGTTTGTAGTGCATCATGGAATAGGGATCTGGCCTTGAGGTGGCTTTAGACCTCAAGCTTTTGTAGTTGGCTGACTCGGAGCCGAGGATCGGCTCTGAACCCATCAGTAAAAATAAACGGCGAGATAGAACAACTTCACATTATTTGATACCAATCTGATTTTACTTTCATTACACCTCCAGCGATTTAAATCATTGCTTCCATTTGTATAAGGTGCTACAAATACTCTATGTAAACATTTCCTTGTAAATATTTTACAGTATAAAATGGATGTTATTTGACTAACTGATCTTATCTTATCATTATTGACTTCATATGAATCATATTTACTCAAGAAATTCCAGTATTTTACTTTACTGCTTGTGAGTTTAGTTACATTTAATTTGTATAATCTAGACAGATATACCTTAGTATTATTCTCCCCTTTATACTTCTTTCTGGATTATTCTTCCCCAATAAAGGGGACAAATGGGCTTTGGGTAGCCAAATATGTTAGTGACTGGAACATGCATATATAATCAATTCAGACAAAATGTCCAAGTTCCCCAAGATGATCTACAAAACTGTCACATTAGTAATGATCCCAACTTAATTAATGCCAATAAATGCAATATCATGGTACTCTGTGAAAAGGACAAAATTATGATTACCAAATACATTGTCAAATCAAATCACTGCCATTCAAACTGGTTCTGTTCTGTGTCTAGCTGTTTGTATCAGTTGTGAGTGGGTTCTGTCAGTTTTCTGCATTTTTACTGTTTTTCAATAAATTTGAAGATACATTTATTAACTGAACTTGTTTTACATTCTGCACTGCTTTTAAAATAGTTTTGGTGCTCTTAAGTGGATTAATCAGTATTGCTGCATTTTATGCTGTGATTTTAGTCACTTTTCAAACTTACAGGAAACCGTCAGTTTTGGCCAGCTGTGGGAGTCCTCTAGAGCTTGTGGTTGTTAGGCCTAGTGACAGTAGGAGTAAGTGCTGCAGTTCTGGAAATATAAATACTATTGTTTAGTGCTTTAGCTGTTTTCCATTGGATCTTTCATTTTCCCTGTTTAATTTATATTGCATGAGCAGGCAGCCATTACTGTCTTATTCTAAAACTCTTGGAATATGAAGCTCCTGTGCACAAACTAAAACAGACAAAGTTACCTGACTCCATTCTACATCCATGAAACAGGAAAGTACATCTATTCTACTGAATGTAAAGTCATATGGCTGTTTATATAACTTTTGGAGTGGTTCCTGTAAATGTTTTTTTTCCTGTCTTTTACTGTGTCTTCTCTAAATGATAAGTTATAGCTATTAATTGAAGGTGTTTGACTGCTTGCACTGCTTTTCAAGTGGGTCCTATGCTGTGACTAGCTATTTAAATCAGTTTTGAGTGGGTTCTGTAAATCAATCAAGTTGTACTTCACTATGGACAATATAAAAGTTAAGCCTACTTGATTTTCCTCCCCACCAGCATTGCCAGCCTCATAGCATTAGGTATCATAAAGCAGTGTGGCAATTGATTTATGCTCACAGATAATGAGCTACTCCTAAATGCAGTTATCTCTGTTTTTGAGAGGTGCAAATATTTAAGAAATACAGAGGCCTCACTCCCACAAAAAACTCAGCATTGCAATAACATATACTGACTAAATCTTTTGCTACTCCTACAGTGCCATTTTTAATTAAAGTTCAGTTAATCAGCATTCCAACATAGCAACCATAGCAATATCAATATCAAAGCAGGATCAAATTAAGGTGGCTCTGCTCAATGCCAGAAGTTTGAACAACAAGCAGTTTGACTTTTAGACACTCATATATTGTGAAAGCATCCATGTATGTATAATCACTGACACATATTTTAAATGCCAAGAAGACCCCCCCCCCAAACCTGAGTTTAGTGCCTACCATGACTTCAGACTCAATGGCAACTGTGATGGCATATCTGTATTTGTCAGAGACCATATCATCTCTAGACAGATTCACAGAGACCCACAAATTAAACTTATAGATCACCAAGTCACACTAAACAAAATCAACTATTAATTTATTGCCTGTTACTGCACCCTTCCATGACCCAAGAAGTCCAAGTCAGTTTCCTGAATGTTATGGATGAACTCTCTATAAATATGAACTCTGTTATTCTGGGACCTATAAAATGGCAGGAGTGCATACCACCAATTTAGGATATGCCATGAGGTTTTTGACCTAATAAATGCAGTGGACCCAATTGTTACTAGCCCAGCTAGAGGACAAAATATTCTTAACCTGGTACTGACAAATGCAGCATCATCAAGCTCAATACCCATAGTAAAGTCTTCTCAGATTAAGTCAGAACATAAGCTAGTAACCTCTTCACTCAAAAATGATCTAAATCCCTATAACTAATATATCAGAACTGAAAGACTTTAAGCACACAAATCTCCTAACATTCTATGATGAAGTTTCCAAAAGTACTTATAACAGCATCACCTGGGGCATTGCCTCAGCAGTAGATTTGCCAAGGAGTTTTATACTCTCATAAATAAATGTATAGAATTATCAGTCCTATCCAGATCCAAACATAACTGGAAATTTAAAAGCAAACCATCCTGGTGATCTACTGACATAAATCAAATCCACAACAAAAGTCAAAACAGAGTATACAGTCGATCTAAGGACCCCCCCAAAGACATGGAAAATTTTAGGAATTTGACTAATAATTTTTAAAAAAGTCTATAAGATCTGCTAATGCAGCCCATGAACTCAGGCCGACATCTGAAGCCAAAGACAAGTGCAAATCCTTTTTTACCTATGTTAGAAAACTAAAAAACAGCATACAACAATGTACAGAACTCATACTAAATGACAAAACCTACTCAGACCTGGTGGACCTTGCCAAATATCCTGGCAAATAAACTTAGTGCAAATTTCACTTCTGAGATGACTGCAGGCTTATTAACCAGACAAGGTTCATTTGTAAGGCTATTAATAATGACATGAATCTCATCAAGGTAGACCCACAGGACTTTAGTTTTATAAAAGGTAAATCCTGTTTAATGAAAATAGTTAACTTATTTCAGAATGTAACACAAACATTTGACACTATACACACAGCTTACCTTGAGAAGGCCAAAGTATGTGACACCATACTACACACCAGCATAATTAATAAACTAAATGGATTACAAATCCCTGTGTGGTAAGATGGATAGCAAATTGCATAAAAACCCACAAGGTGCAGGTGGCAGGGATGGCATCAGAGAACATTAAGGTGGCCAGTGGTGTCCCACAGGGATCAGTGTTAGGATCACTTTTGTTTCATATTTACTTTTCTGACCTACAGACTAAAGACCAAGACCTATGGCTAAGCAACTCTGATAATGACTGGAAACTGGGAGTCACTGTAAAATTCCCCTGTGACAGAGAAGCCATCCAGCAGGAACTTATAAATGCCTAGGGCTCTGAAAAGTGGCTTAAATCAAATGATAAAGAATCCAGCATTGTCACATTTGTCAAAACATCTTCCCAGTTTAAAACATTGACAATATCCCATGGGAAAATGAAAACACAGTTAGAGACCCGGTAACCTGGGTTGATAACTCCTCCTTTAATCACCAGTAGCAACAGCTGTCAGGAAATTCATCCACTTGGCACAGCTGATTGCCAGGGGAATGCCATCAAGATCAAAAGAAGTTATTATCCCCTTATATTCAGCACTGATCAGACCAGTTATAGAATACAATGTCCTTTTGGGATGCAGCTCAGAAATATGAAACAGCTGGAAAGCCTCCACCACAAAGGTTTCTAACAAAGAGAATCATAGGCTTAAATCCCTAAACTACCAGAAAAGAATAGTCCCTCTTTTATGTGTATGGCAGGCTCCTCAGGGGAGACCTATGCCTTCCCTTCTGAACAATCATCGACCCAGCAGTCCAGGATCTCTTGTACTTTCAAAAATCAAACAGTTCCACCAAAACTTGAAAGATCAATAAAACAAGGTGGAGAGATTTAGTACTCAGAGTCTAGCTAACCTCTAGAATAGACTCCCTCCTCAAAGGTAACACAGTGTGATACACTATCTTCTTTCAAATGGGACCTTGATAATTGGATGGATATTCATGAATTCACTACAGGCACAACAGGCATAGCCCTTCTCAAGAAGAGAGGTGCAGTCTAGGGTGGGAATTATAGTAGTATTAGTGGGATCAGCAGTAGAATGCATTGCTAAATATCCCCTCAGTGTTGTCTCCTCTTACACTCGATCACTATGTTCCTTCATGGAGCAGGAATGTGTCATATTTTGTTATATTTCTGTTTGTTCTAAGACTGTGTAAAACAATGAAAAGACTTTGGTACTATGTTATATTTGTAAAATTTTCATTCAGATCGGATAAGCTTCACATATGCTGAGTGTGTTTCCCTTTAACACATTTGTATGTAATGTGAGCTGCTGGTGTGTGTGTGTGTGCGTGCGTGTGTATGTATGCGTGTGTATATGTGTGTGCGTGTGTGTGTGTGCGTGTGTAGACATATATAGATATATTACACTGTTTTGACATACTGGTTAATCCCATGAATGTTTTCTATGTGATGGTGCGTGTATCAGTGTAGTGTCATGTTCTGATAATTTGCTTGATATAGCTGTATATTTACACTGCATTATCGTGGTTCTTTATCAGTATACCTCCTACTAAAACTACCTTGAGTCTACTGTCATACACTGTCTTACCACCACTGTGCTCTTCTATTTCTCCTTTATTCCATTCTATAGTCCTTCTTCCATCTCTTTTTTTGTATAATAAGTACTAACTTTACTGACTCAATATAATTTTACAGCTTAGTAGACTTTTTTTCTTTCATTCATTTCAAAGCCTGCATTCACTACATTTGACCTCGATATTGCAGTAGTTCTGACACAAGGCCCTACACCTTCAGGTTTACTGAGAATTGTGTCAGTGTTTAATGCAAGCATATATATCATGAAGACCCTTGCTGCTGTTAAATACATGTCTGCTCTGTGGTTGAACATCTTTGTAAAACCGTCCTTGTATACTAACAACCTCTACTTAAGTTGGCCACTGTCCCCATTTGCTTAACCAGTAGACTATACTGCATATGCCAGTTATTTAGTTTCAGGAAGTGACAGACAACCTGTTTTACTTCATCTCTTTGTTAATTGCTTTGTTTTGGTTATAAACTGATTGATCTCAGTTGTAAATTGACCTGAAGGTGAGAAGCCGACTCTGCCCCCTACCCTCAATTCCCACCCACTACTCTTACTCTAAAATTATACTTCCTATATACACATTTCACTTGTGACTCTTATTCTAAAACCCTCCCAAGCTGAACTTAATACTTCTATACATAGACTTCTGTTTCTTTTTTTCTACTTCCCTATCTCTATTAATTTCCAGCCCCATTCCCAACTGTCTTTCTCCCTCCCATACTGCTTTGCACTATACCCATTTATAAACATAACCCTCCCTAATAGTACCTATCTATTCCACATTGTATCTTTTTCTTTTCCCAACTAAATCCTGATTTTGTCTTATTTTGACTACATTATACTCTAACCTTTAATACCCCTCTATTCCTTACATTCCAGAGACGATACCAGGACAACCTACTTCTTTTCTTTTATAGAATATACTTCTCTGCTTATCTAACCTCTTCCAGCTTTCAGAATCCACCACCACAAAATCTCATACTATCCTGCAACTTTTTTTTTCCTTCTTAATTACTACTTCATCACCTCATGACATCTGTAAAATAAAGATTCCTGTACTTAATTATGCTAATTTTCAGCTTATTCTCTGATATTCTTCATGTTTCACTGTTGCAGTCATTACATTTGGGTAATCTGCTGACAGGTTGTCCTCAGTCGGCCTGAATAACAATGTCTTGGGTCCTGCATCAGTTGCTGTCTCCTCTTCCATGACGTCACATCGTCAGGGGTATAAAACATGCAGCTGACACCATTTTAATCAGTCTTTCTTGCCACACGGTGCCCGAAGCAGAAGCAGTTCGCAAGTGCCGGACAGCCGACTCCTGAAATTTTCATTTTCGAGTTTCAGAACCGAAGTCTTCAAACTAAAGCTAAGTTTTCTTGCTCCTTACCGATGTCAGTAAAAGTTAATAATTGCATTACTTGTGGGAAGCAAATACCTCATAAGGATTTTCATTTGTACTGTATTCCTTGCCTAGGCCCTGACCACAACGTGTCTTGCTGTCGGTTTTGTGCTAAATTTAACCAACGCATATTAAGCGTTGGTATATTTTTGCTTCTAAATATTTTGGTTCAAGATTTAACTACCTTGAAATGTCGTCGGTTAGCAATCCGACTACCGGAGTTCAAAAAAAAAACGCAACGAAAAAGACAGAGACAGACCATCAAGGTCCAAAACCGACGACGAAGCTTCTCTTAAGCCAGTCGCCGGTTCGCAGGTACTCAGTGAGGTGCTTTTGCAGCCCCTGATACCCGCTACTTTTGAGTTGCAGGCCTCTACCGAGACCCATTATGTGTCTGGTATGCCACGAGATTCGCAAAGTAGTGAACCCGCGGATGTCTCTCCCTTGGATGGGTCCGGAGCCGCTCAGCAGGCACCGGCTTCTGAGGGTGTTTTCAGGCCTCAACATTTTTATATTAAACTGACGCCATCAACAAAACCAAGGTCTATGTCTAAAAACCCGACGCATGAGCCACGTGCTCAGGCCCCTATGCCTAAAAAAACAAATGATCAAAATGGCTGAGGATTTAATTACCTTGATCAGGGGTTCCCAACCACCCCCCTGCTAAGAGGCCTAGGCAAGGCACTGATTATGAATCTTCAGATCAGGTTTCCATTTCTTCTGATTCCTCTTCTGACCATGAATTTTCTATTCCACTTTATGAGGATTCTGATGCAGAGGAATCCATCCCATCTGCATCTCCTCCTGAGGATTACTCTTTTGGAGAAACTTTGCATACTTTAAGGGAACATTTTCATTGGGAGAGTCAGGACTTTTCTGAATCAAAAAAGAGACTAAGGGATTTCCTTCTTCGACCTCAGCATAGGCCTTTGGCAATACCTTTTGTATTAGTGTTAGAAAAATATGTATTAGTGTATGTATTAGTAATATGCTTAGTACATTTAAGGTTTGAAAAGGGTTAACACATTTATTCTATTTCACACTGCATAAATCTGTACAAACTGCAGAAGCTTTCCAATCTTGTATTGTTATGAAATATGTGCAGTTATAATCTTTGCTTATGCTCTGGAAATTTACAGGGAAGCAGATAATTTCTGCTTGTGTCAGGAAAATAATAAATAAATGTATAACTTGTATTAATGTTATGAGATTTAGACAAGGAGTTCCGCTTATGCTGTGAGAAAATACACAGCTGCAGAAGCTATTAATAATAAGAACAAAGACTGCTTGAAAATATGAACTGCAATCAGCGTTTACTTGTGTCTAAACTAGAAAAGTACCTTGAAATGTAACACATGTATTAGAAAGTACAGTTTTGTACCTACCATAAATGTAGATGTCCGAACTGGATAGCATCTGCAGTCATAACAACTGGGTTGTCCTGTCGTCAGGCAGCCCTTCGGTCGGCCGGATTCCAAAGTCCGGGTCCGGCTTCGGCTGATGTCGCACTTCACCCGACGTCATCTCTGCTGGTCTTCGGGTATAAAAGGCATCAGCCGACGCCATTTTCTTCAGTGTTTCTTGCCCCAGATGCCAGTTGCCCTCTTGGAAGTCTAAATTTTGGGTAAAAATGCCAATGTTTCCCAAAGGATAGAAGGCAAACACAAAAAATAAGCATGTATGTTCATATATACAAACAAATACACCATAAGAGACTCCCCCCCACCAGCTAGCTATTAGGAGGGTAAATACCCTAGGAGTACCACAGAGGGAAGGAGGAGGGTAATCCTGACTGCAGATGCTATCCAGTTCGGACATCTACATTTATGGTAGGTACAAAACTGTACTATGTCCTTCATGGATGCATCTGCAGTCATAACAACTGGGTAGAATACCATAGCCAACTAGGGAGGAGGAAGAATAGATTATGGTGTGGTTAGGATCCCTTGCAGTACAGCAGTGGCAAACCCTGCTCGGGATCTAGAATACAGAGGTAAATTATAATGCTTGGCAAATGTATGCACGGAAGTCCAAGTAGCCGCCTCAATAATGTCCTTGGTTGCCACTCCTCGTAAGAAGGCTGTGGTAGTGGCTGTTGCTCTTGTAGAATGAGGTCGTATGTTCTGTGGAATTGGTTTTCCATGGAAAGAGTAACAGAATCGTATGCAATTTCCTATCCATTTGGAGATTGTCTGTTTGGAAATTGCTTTTCCTTCCCTTCCTGTTGCATAGGCTACAAAAAGCTGGTCAGTTTTTCTGTTACTTTTGTTCTGTCCAGGTAGTAGCGTAGCTGTCTGTGTACATCCAAGGTATGCAGCATTCTTTCCCCTCTGTTTTGTGGGTTGGGGAAGAAGGTAGGTAGGTGGATTGCCTGGTTTAAGGACACTCTGGATACCACCTTAGGCATAAATGTAGGATTAGTCCTCATGGACACTCTGTCTTGGTGGAAGATTAGGAAGGGTTGTACTGCCATTAGGGCCTGAAGTTCAGAAACCCTCCTTGCTGAGGTTATTGCCAGTAGGAAAGCAGTTTTCCATGAAAGATGCTGTAGGTCTGCTGTTGCTGCTGGTTCAAAAGGTGCAGTGTCAACTTTTCTAGCACAAAGTTCAAATCCCAAGCTGGCAGTGGTGGTTTCCTAGGAGGTTTTACATTCTTGATCCCTCTGAGGAACTGCCTGAGTAGAGGATGTGAGAAGACAGGTGGATCAAAGCTGTATTCTGCTGAAATAGCTGATGCATGTATCTTGATGGAGGAGTAGGACAGGC
This sequence comes from Protopterus annectens, assembly GCF_019279795.1. Taxonomy (NCBI): domain Eukaryota; kingdom Metazoa; phylum Chordata; order Ceratodontiformes; family Protopteridae; genus Protopterus; species Protopterus annectens. Next base: position 717,248,955 of record NC_056727.1, on the reverse strand, counting down.
CTGTATGTAGAAGCTCTGCCAAGTACTCCAGAATGTTAGCCATATCTATATTCGACACATCCTTCCCTCTTTCTGCACTCCAAATGACAAACCTTTTCCATTTCCCTGCATAGTTCCTTCTTGTTGAAGGTCTGCGGGCTTCAAGGATAATGTCTTTCACCCTTTGGGAGAGATCTGGAATAGTTGCTGCTATGTGATGTGCCATGCAGTCAGCTGCAACGTTTTAGGTTTGGATGCATGATGCTGTAGTTGTTCTGAGTTAACATCAAAGGCATCAGGGTATTGACCACATTTTGTCCCGAGACATGCTCCTCAGCAATGGGTACCAGTGTTGTCTTGGCCAGTTTGGAGCTATCAGGATTATCCTTGGACGTTCCTCCTTGATTTTTACTAATACCTTGTGTATCAAGGGAAGAGGTGGAATGCATATGCTGTCAGGCCTTTCCAGCTGAAGGAGAGCGAATCCACTTTCGATGCAAGTGGATGGAATGTCCTTGTGCAGAATTTTTGAGCTGGTGGTTGAGAGGTGAAGCGAATAGATCTATCTGTGGCATTCCCCATTTCTTTCCGATGGTCTTGAAGATGTCCGGGTGTAGCATCCATTCGTGAGCATCCGAGCTGGTTCTGCTTAACATGTCTGCTACAGTGTTCTCCTTTCCGTACAAACATTGCCTGTAACTGGATGTTGTAGCTGAGTGCCAGGTTCCAAAGGTCCAAAGTCATTCTGCATAGGGGGTATGAATGAGTGCCTCCCTGTTTGTTGATGTACCACATGACTGTGGTGTTGTCTGTCCTTATCATCAAATGGCCTTCTTTGCGAAATGGTCTGAATTTTGGATTGCCAGTTTTACTGCCAGCATTTCTTTTAGGGTGATGTGCAGGTGAAGTTGGTCCTCAGGTCCACAATCCTTGCACGCATTTGTCCAGCATGTGAGCCCCCCATCCTAGGTCTGAGGCGTCTGTTGTGATGGTTTGGCTTGCTTGATATTTGTGAAAGGGTAAGCCTGGGTTTGACTGGCATGCTTGAGCCCACCATAGGAACTCCTGTTTTAGGCATGGAATTAGTGGAATTTCTGCTTCTAGGCTGTGCCTGTGTTGGGACCATAAATTCTTTAGGTACCACTGTAGTTTTCTCATATGTAGTCTGGCATGTGGAACCAAGATTATGCATGATGCCATGAAGCCCAAGGCCTGCAGAACTTTTCTTGCTGTTAGCTTGCTGTGGTTTGTTAGTGCCAAGAAGTAAAGAGGAGATCTTTTGTTTTTCTGCAGTTAGGAATGCCATTTGTTTTACTGTGTCCAATTCCGCAAGAATGTCCTTGTTTGGGATGGAATCAGCCTTGATTTTTAAATTGACTGTGTATCCCAATGCTTGTAGCAAGTAAATGACCCTTTGTAAATCTGTTGTCAGCTTGCTTTTGTTGTCCCTTGTAGTAGGCAGTCGTCCAGGTATGGATAAATTTGGATTCCCTGTAGTCTGCAGTGGGCGATTACTGATGCCAGGCATTTTGTGAATACTCTGGGCAGTAGATAAGCCAAAGGGCAATGCTGAGAATTGATAGTGCTCTGATCCTGCAAGAAATCTGAGGTATCTTCTGCAAATTGGTCGAATGGGGACGTGCGGGTATGCCTCCTTGAGATCTAGAGTTACCAGCCAACACTCCTTGCCCAGCATGGGAAGAAGTTGCTGTAGGGTCAGCATTTTGAATTTTGGGACAATGATGTATGTGTTTAAGGTGGACAGATCGAGAATAGCTCTCCAACTTTTTTCCTTTCTTGGAACTAGGAATAGTCTGGAGTAGAATCCTTTGCCTTGTTCTGTTATTGGTACTCTTTCCATAGCTCTCATCTTTGTTAATTGCATTATCTGCTGTAGAGCTTCTGTTTTTGATTTGGAGGTAGGTTTGGCATTCCTCTTTGACTGGTATAGTGTGGAAGTGGAACCGTAACCTTGGTCTATGGTTTGCAAAATCCACTTGTCTTTTGTGATATAGTGCCAGTTCTTTGAAAATAAGGTTAATTTTCCGCCTAAGGGTGCTGCTATTTGTTCCCTGGTAGGCGGAGTTAGAATCAAGTCACTGTGATTGCCCTGTTGTAGTAGTAGTGGCTGTACCTGTGGCTCTGTTATTACCTTGCCACTGTCGTCCTCTGTAGGCACCCCTCTGGATTGATTTCTGCCTCTGGACGTCTATTCCTGCCCCTTTGGGATCTTGTGGAGTCAGGAAAGGACCAATTTTTGGCAGGCCAGTTCCTGCTAAACCTTGGGGGCTGAACCTGCAAGAAATCTTTAACCGTTTGTACAGATTTTGCCTTTTCTTCCATTTTCTTCATTACTTGCTGGGCAGGTGTACCAAACAAACTGGTCTTATCCATAGGAGCATCTAATAACTTAGCTTTAACATGATCCGGTAAAACTTGTTCCTTCAGCCATGCATGCCTTCTTATCACTGTGCCAGTCATGGCTGATCTAAATGAAGCCTCCAGTGCATCATAGCCACATTTTAAGGAATGGTTACTAACCTGTTGTATGTTATTTACCATTTCTAATAGATTTTCTTATCTATAGAGTCATCAGAGGATAGCTTTTAGTTAACTGATCAAGCATAAACTCTTGGTATTGTATCATGTGAAACTGACAGTTTAAAGCTCTAGCTGAGAGAGTAGCAGAGGTGTAAACCTTTTGCCCCATCTGTCTAAAGACCTGGCTTCCCTTTCAGAAGGAATAGGGTTTTTGCTGTGGTTGAGGCCACTACCTTAGGGCCCTGGGATATAGTTTCGGGTCTGCAAGAGGGGCCTTGTATAGGTGATGATGAGTGTCTGGCACCCTGTAAAATCTATCTGGTTTGGCAGGTGCTGGAGGTAAAGAATCTGGTGCAGTGCAAACATCATTAAATGCATCGTCCACAACAGAGAGGACAGGAGGTATAGCTAAGGGCCTGTGTTGTGGTAGGTGCAGAAAAGTCCTAAGTCTTTTCTGGAGTCTGAAAAATCCTGTTCCTGCCATTGGAATTGTTCTCTCATGGCATGTAAGGTTTCCCCAAAGGAGAATTCTTCTGGTGGGGAAGCAGCTGGAATGGATTCTTCAGCATCTGAGTCCTCAAAATTGGAGAAAGGAGCCTCTGGCTGGTCTGTAATATCTGAGTCTTCCAGAATCATCAGAGGACACAGGCTCGAGGGGCTCTGCTCTAGGTCTCTTTTCTGGGGGCTGAGAGGCCCTGTCTGGGTGAGATTGAGATCCCCTAATTAAGGATATTAAATCTTCTGCCAGAGTAAGCATTTGTGAACTAGAAGTGGGCCTGGTTGAGGGTGGTTTAACAGGCACTGACTTAGTAGATTTGGCTGCTTTAGCCCTGGCGAAGGCCTTAATAGACATGGCTGCAGGAGGCCTAGCAGCACCACGTTCTGGGGTAGAGACATCCAAAGGGATGGTGTCTGATAAGTCACTAGTAACCACTGTAGTGGGTAAAATTTCTGAGGCCGATTCAAGTAAGGTAACCGGAACCTCAGTAGTAGTCATTGATTCGCTGTACTCTGATCAGTTTTCTCGGTTTCGCCGAAACCGAGACACTCATGGGTTTGCTTAACCATGGTTTCGCCGAAACCGGACCGAAAGTGTCGGTCTTTTCTTTGCGTTTTTAATAATTTGGGTAGTCGGGGGTTCCGACGGAATAAGGTACGCAAATTCAGAGCCGAAAACTGTTCAGCAAACTCCGACCGACGCCTAAGCATTCGTCGGTTGAAAGAAGCACAGGCGAACAGGCTTCTACGTCGTGGTCTGGGCCTAAACAAGGCAAACAGTAAGAGTGGAAATCTTTATGAGGTATTTGTTTCCCACAAGTTAAACAGTTATTGACTTTTTCTGACATCGGCTGAGGCAAGAAAGAGTCCCCAACGGGTACTTAGCTTTTAGAAGTCTTGAAGGTATTCGGTAGTAGTAATCTCTGGATCTGACCGACCGGCACTTGCGAACAGCTTCTGCTTCGGGCGCCACGCGGCAAGAAAGACTGAAGAAAATGGCGTCGGCTGATGCCTTTTATACCCGAAGACCAGCAGAGATGACGTCGGGTGAAGTGCGACATCAGCCGAAGCCGGACCCGGACTTTGGAATCCGGCCGACAAAAGGGCTGCCTGACGACAGGACAACCCAGTTGTTATGACTGCAGATGCATCCATGAAGGACATCTACACAATAAAAGCTTATAGCGGGCTAAAGCCCCCAAGGTCAGGTAGTTTTTCTCAAATGTTTTTCATAAATCCAGTTATGTCAGCAGAAAATCTGAGTAACATCTGTTGTAGAACAATACAGAAAGTTGTGTTTAATTACGTCAACTATAGAAAGCAACGTTTTGTAGAACAGTATAAGAAAAGCATACTTCCTGTTAGTAGTTAGGCAAAATCCTGTATTTGCATGTTTTTGTCTCCTTGCAGCAAGTAATTAAATGCCATATCTGAACCTTGCGTGAATTGGTCTTTGAAGTTTTTTCCTTTGACAGATTGGTCCTTCGGACCAGAAATCCTCACTTTGCCTCGGATCAGACGGGCCAGGTGGCTTGAAACCGTACGGGGAAGAAACCACATCGGTTCTTCTTATTTGAAAAGCCCTCCGACTGAATTGTCATACAAAAGAGGCCAGCCACTTTCTGATCTGCGACTGAAGGACGGGTTTTCACGAACCAGGTGATCAATCACGAAGGCTCAGGTAAGGTGAATCTACTTTTTTCTATTTTAGATCAGGGACTAGATTTGTATTGTTTTTGTCAAGACTGTATTTTTACAAGTCAGAGACAGAAAAAATTACTGTCTTGTCATAGATCAGGGAAAACAGAGCAGGTAGGTAGTCATTGTGAAGAGACTATAACAAAATCTGTGGTACCATGTTAAAAATAAGAGAGGTTAAGTAACGATTAAAAGGATAGAACAAAATGGGTAATAATTGCACAAAAGACCCCAAAATCCACCGTTAACCAAAGACGCAAAATACATGCAGTCGCAGCACGCTGACAATATTAAATACTATTCAAAATGGGTTAATAAGTATGAATTCGATGGAAAATTAGAAAAATCCTCACTTATCAAACTTGTCAAACAGCTCAAAACTGATTCCAAAGGTCTGGTAAAAAAGCAACGCCACTTAGGAATTCCTCAGGCACACAGGTGGATTGAGGAGGTAAACCGTAGGGAACAAAAGAATAATAATTCAAAAGCGATGTTTTTAGATAAGGAGGACAATAATTTAGTAATAGCATCAGCCCCTCCACCTCTCTTACCAGAATATGATGCAAGTGAACAGGTTAGTCCACCCCCATTATACCCTGCTGTCACTAAAAATAGAGACATTACAAAAGCAAAACCCTTTATTAGAGATCCCATCGAGACCAGGTCTCGAACACGGGCAGGTAACTCGAATGAAGGCATTGAGTTATATCAAATGGTTAAGAATTCACGGTCTATGGGTGAAGAAGAAATATGTCCACTCATAGAAGTACCTAATCCTCAGGCAGGACAGGAAGGCCAGGACCCAACTATTCTAGTGTATAGACCCTGGACTCCGGAAGATATTCGGAAAGCCACTGAGGGAATTCCCCATCCAAAAGTTAATTTTAGAAAGTTCTCAGAAGATTTACAAGGAATGAGGCTAAGTTATAATTTAAACGGAGAAGAGGTAGAAAAAGTAGTTAGACAAATTGTGGGACCAGATCGGCACATGATTAGTGGCAACTGGAATCCCCGTGATGCTGCACATAGACCCCTCCCACATAGCAGCGCAGAGCTAGACAACAGAGTAAAAGGTCTTACAGACCGCATCTCTGAGAAATGGAAGCCTAGGGCAGACTGGACTTGCATTAATCAATGCATCCAACAAGAAGGTGAAACTGTCGACAGATATTATGCCAGACTATTAGAATATTTTAATAACCACTGTGGAATGCAGGTTCCTGAAGATCAGACACAAGATTCCCCATATGAACAGCAGTTAAAGAATGCATTTTTGAAAAGCAGTATTGCACCCATAAGCAGTTTTATTACAAAACATATGGTAGACCATCGTACAAGCAGGTTACAATCATTACTTGAATATGCTAGGCATGCCGAAAGGCATTTTAATAGCAAAAAGAAAAAGAAAGCCCAAGTATTTTCTGTAGAAGATGGAGCAGAAGTTTATGTAGTACAGTCCGGGAAAAAGGGCAAGAAAAATGCCCAAGGAAACAAACAATCTGATCAGCGATCAGAGGACTTTGAAGGGTGAAAGAAAAGGGGAGAATGCTTTAAATGCGGTAAAAAGGGACACTTGGCAAGGGATTGCAAGAAAAACAAGAAGGCAACCATGGACGATAAGGTGAGGACTGACTATATGATAGTCAGGAATCACTAGAAGGGGATAGCGAAGAAAGGACAAATGAGAATGTGATAGAAGGAGTAGAGGATGTGACAGAAGAAATAGATTAAGTGCAGGAAGTTACGGATAGTGAAGAAAATGAAATATTGGATTTAGCTTTATTGAGCTTAGAGCTCTATTTAGCAGACACAAAACCAGAAGTTACACTCTTGGTAGAAGAGAGGGAGGTTAAATATTTGTGTGACTCAGGGGCATCACGAACCCTGATACATCCCTCCAAACTGCCAGAAAATTCAGAGTCACCTGATTATATACTAGTAAAAGCAGCTAATGGACAGCTGTACTGGGAGCCTCACTCCCGTGGCATCGCAATAACTGATCCTGTTTCAGGATTGACCCAGAAAAGCAAAATTGTTGTTTCTGCAAAATGCCCAGTAAACCTCTTGGGCAGAGACCTTATGCAGCTATTTGGTATAGCAGTAGTTCCAACCATGCAGGGTATGGAAGCACAGCGACAAATTGATACCTTTGCAGTGCAATTGGAGGGTGAAGTGTTTTATTGGTACATTCAGGACTTGGTTACAACTGGTCCAGGGACTGTGACCGAAGAATTAATGAATATAGCCATCAGTAAGTTCCCCTCCCTTGACATTGACAAACAGCACCTGTTGCACTGTACTCTGTATTACTATAACACACCAGGACCTGATAAAGAATATGAGCAAGAATTGTTTAAAAATCATGCAAACAGATTGATATTATGTAAACTGTACTGGGACATGGAAGGGAACAGTGTAGCCAGCTGTTCATTTCCCCAGGAGCTCTTTACACTTTATAAATCTAATCGATTACCACATGTTTGCTTAACCAAGGACAGAAACATAGAATGGGCAGACTTAGGAGAAAAAGTTACGAGATTGGAAAGGCAGACAGAATTAGAACTGTCAGAACAAGGAATACAAATACAGAGGCTGAATTGGATAACTCAGACCCACCCAGCCGTACACTTGCAGTCTAGCAAGGATGGCGGATTAGCACTCCTATTAAAGGAGGAAGAGAATGCCTTACAGAATATACCAGAAACTCTCTGGTCAACAGGATAGTCAGATGTAGGACTTATTCGTACAGTGGGACCAGTTACTATCACACCAAAGTCAGCATTTAGACCACAGAAAAGACACTATCCCTTAAGAAAAGATGCAGAGGTAGGAATCAAACCTATTATAGCAGCTTTACTTAAGGAAGGGGTACTGGTGGAATCTCCCGATTCACCATGTAACACACCCTTATTTCCTGTTAAGAAAGCAAATGGAGAATGGTGTATGGTCCAAGATTTACAAGCTGTAAATGACGCAGTAATTCCAAGGGCACCTACGGTGCCAGACCCACACACCCTGTTGAATGATTTAAAACCTCAACAGAAATATTTTTCTGTGGTAGACATCAGCAATGCGTTCTTTTCAATACCGATACACCCTGACAGTCAATATTGGTTTGCATTCACATTTCAGGGGAAAAGGTATACATATACGTGACTACCACAGGGATATTGTGAAAGTCCGACAATATTCTCACAAGAAATGGCAAGCAACTTGGCGGGATTTACCCCACCAAGAGGCAGTCAGATTTTACTTTATGTTGATGACATCCTGCTGGCGGCCCCCACCCAGCAAGATTGCAAAGAAGATACCACAGCGCTATTATGATTTTTAGCCGCTGAAGGACATAAGGTAAACAAAAATAAACTGCAGCTTTGGAAAAAACAAGTCAAATACCTAGGATATGTAATATCCAAAGAGGGTAGAACATTAGACGAGGACAGAAAAGTAGCAATTTTACAAGCACCAAAACCCACTACCAAGAAGGAAATGATGTCCTTCCTGGGTACAACTAATTTTTGCTGTAGCTGGATTCAAAACTATGCCTTGAAATCTGCACCACTGACTGACCTGATATATAAAGAGCCTATGGCAGCACAGGACTTGTTACAATGGACACCAGAAGCAGAATCTGCTTTCTGCAAACTGAAACAGTTAATAGCATCCTCATTAGTTCTGGGATTACCAAACTATCATAAACGTTTTTTCCAAACTGTAGATTGTAAGCAAGGTTATATGACATCAGTGTTAACACAGCAGCATGGGGACAGGCAACGCCCTATTGCTTACTATTCATCACAACTAGACCCAGTGGCACGGTCTTTACCTCACTGTGTACAAACTGTGTACTGCAATGGCAGTACAGGCTTCGGCCTTAGTAGTTTTATTCCACCCTCTCACATTGAGAGTGCCTCATGCAGTCGCAATTATTTTACTGCAAGAGAAGGTAGCATTATCTTTCCCCTGCTAGGCATCTTTCCTGTATGACTATATTGTTGAGCCAACCTCATATGACAATTGAACGATGCATGACTTTCAACTCTTCTACCTTGCTCCCAACCCCTGCAGATGGCACACCACACTGCTGCCTGCAGGTGATTCAGCAAAAGACACTGCCTAGAAAAGATCTCACGGATGTCCCCTTGAATGATGCCGAGGTGACATAATTACTGGATGGCTCGTGCAAAAGGGGTCATGCAGGACAGAACCTAGTAGGATATGCAGTAGTTTCTGATACTGAGGTTATAGAAGCAAAACCTTTACCACACAACTTATCTGCACAGGCAGCAGAATTGATTGCCTTAACACGGGCATGTACCTTAGCAAAAGGTAAATGTGTGAAAATTTTTACTGACAGCCAGTACGCTTTTTCTACTGTACATGTTTTTTGCGCAACAGTGGAAAAACCGAGGAATGATAACATCTACTGGCAAACCTTTTAATCATGCACAGTTTATTCTAGATCTCTTAGAATCTATTCAGTTACCTCAGAAAGTAGCTATTTGTAAATGCACAGCTCATACCAAGCAACAGGATAGGATTTCAAAAGGTAATGCGAGAGCTAATACAGCGGCAAAGCAGGCAGCTTCAGAAGTATTTCTTTTGAATGAGGAACTACAACCCTCTGAGATTTTAGACTTAGAAATGTTAAAGACAATGCAAACACTCACTACGCAAGTTGAGAAACAAAGATGGGTAAAATGAGGAGCAATTCTTGAAAAGGGGCTGTACATCTCTAAAGAAGGGAAACCGATATTACCATCTAATTTGTTTAGATATGCAGCTTTGTTGAGCCATGGGCAATGCCATGTCTCAACAGGGGGGATGGTACAGCTGGTGAACCGAGTGTTCACGACATATGGATTCACCAACTATTCTAAAAAATTTTGTTTGATGTGCCACATTTGTAACAAACATCATGCGCAAGGGGCGTTAAAGCCCAAGCAAGGGAGTTTCCCTACACCACCATATCCGTTTCATACTATCTGTATGGATTTCATAGAATTGAACAAATGTGAAAATAAGAAGTATTGTCTTGTCATTGTAGATATGTTTTCCAGATGGGTGGAAGCCTTTCCGACCAAAAATCCAGACGCAGCTACGGCAGCGAAAGTCCTTGTTAAAGAAAACATCCCTAGATTCAGCATTCTGGAAAGGATCTACAGTGACAACGGTACACACTTTGTAAACCAAACCATACAACAGTTAAGTAAGCATTTTGGCATTTCTTTAAAAAATCATTGTGCATACCATCTGCAATCTGCAGGGCTGTTTGAGAGGCATAATGGAATTTTAAAGAATAAGTTAAGAAAATTAATAACAGAAACAGAAAAGAATTGGGTGTACTGTCTGCCCCTGGCACTGTTGAGCATGAGAACTGTTCCGACTGCAAAAGGATTGACTCCTTTTGAAAAACTATTTGGAAGGGCTTATTACATACCCCAGTGGAAACCTCTCATGCCTGCAGACCAGGAAGCCGACTGTATACTAGCTGAATATATGAGAAATTTGTTGAATTCTAAACATCTGTTGCAGTCAAATTCTGTTTCAGATAAAGAACAAACCGAAACATCGGAAGTGGCAGTGATCCCAGGGAACTGGATCTGGGTGAAAGCTATCAAAAAGAAGAACTGGACCTTACCAAAGTGGGAAGGTCCATATCAAGTGCTTCTGTCGACACCCACTGCAGTCAAAATCGCAGAGCGAGCCTCGTGGATCCACCTGACACACTGCAAACTAGTTAAAAACTTTGAACTGGACAAAAATCTTGTCACATGTCAAGAGCAAAAATGATAGAATCCAGAAAAATCCAAATAAAACTACTCGGAAGAGTTGGAGAAAACAGGAATGCAGAACAACCATTTCCTCAGAAGTATTGCATAATCATCCTGTTAACTGTACTAGTGACAATAATCTTTTTGTTGTGGCCATTCCTTTTCCCAGCCACACAAACTGAACTGAATAAATGCGAAGCATTGCTCATAGACTGGCACCCAAACTTCAACACTTACCAGGCCATCAAATATGTGTATGCTGAGACTTTCAATGTTTCGAATTGCTGGATTTGCACAGCTTTGCCGACAGCATACGGGGGGTTATTAATGACTTCAGTCCCCCTAGGAGTCAATGAGACCTGGGAAAACTTGATTTATGATACATCAGCTGTTACATCACAAGATAAAATAGCATTGCACTTGTCTGTTCCACAAAAAGGGACTGTGTGTTTTTATAAAAATGATACTGTTCAGGTGGGCTGGAGCAATTGCAATGTGACTGTTCCTTATAGATGCTACACTAAAGCTAATAACGCAGGTTCTTATTGTAATACAAACTATGATTCATTTTTTGAATTGATGCACAAAACAGCTGATGAAGTAAAACATGATTCTGTTCTTTATAAACAATGGTCTATAATTGATAGAAAAATGTTTCATGCAGGACAAGTGTACATTCATAGTAAAGTTACTACTAAATAAGAGGATTGTTATTTTGTATGTGGTAGGAAAGCATACAAGTGGTTACCTGAGAATTGGTCCGGCAGTTGTTTTTTGGGCTACCTGGTTCCGGCCATTAGACACACAGCAGTCTTACCTCGAGGAAAAATTCGGAATATCCGAGAGGTCGTCAAGAAACCTGTAAATCCAGTGGGGCAAATCGATGTGCGCTGGAAAAACCATCATTCTATAGGAGATAACTGACACACATGGACTTGAGTGGCAGTGTTATATCATGGGCAGGCATATCACCAGCATATGGAGCAGTGAAATCGATCTGGGAGCTGAGAAAACTGTCTAAACTTCTCAAAGTAATGAGCAATGCAACTTTTTCTGCTCTAGAATTGGTGACTGATGAACTGAATGCCATGAGAACTGTAGTGCTTCAAAACTGCATGGCTCTCGACTTCACCCTAGCGGCAAGAGGCGGTACTTGCGCTTTAATCCAGGAGGAGTGCTGTTCGTATATTCCTGACCATAAACACGAGATAGACAATCACCTTGAGGTAATTCAGCAAGTGTCGGACATGACCAAACCAGGACCAAACCCACTGATGGACATTTTCCAGAAATGGTTTGGGGGGTGGGGTACTATCCTAATGAACATCCTGACTGCCATTTGTGTAGGAATGATCCTACCTGGAGTATGTGTTTGCTGTGGCATCCCCTGCATGAAAAGACTGATCAAACACCTTATAGACATGTCAGTTTTAGAAACCTTATATCAAGGTGCTGAGTTTGAAGAACTGTTAAAAAATTGAAAATGCTTTCATAAGTTTAAACTGAATGACTCTCTTAACTGCAAATCCTGAGTAGGAAGAGGTTAGGGGAAGAAAAACTGTTTATGCTTATTTTGAAAGTAGAATAAAGTATTAAAGGGGGGGAAATGTTAGAAAAATATGTATTAGTGTATGTATTAGTAATATGCTTAGTACATTTAAGGTTTGAATAGGGTTAACACATTTATTCTATTTCACACTGCATAAATCTGTACAAACTGCAGAAGCTTTCTAATCTTGTATTGTTATGAAATAATGTGCAATTATAATCTTTGCTTATGCTCTGGAAATTTACAGGGATGCAAATAATTTCTGCTTGTTTTAGGAAAATAATAAATAGATGTATCACTTGTATTAATGTTATGAGATTTAGACAAGGAGTTCCGCTTATGCTGTGAGAAAATACACAGCTGCAGAAGCTATTGATAATAAGAACAAAGACTGCTTGAAAATATGAACTGCAATCAGCGTTTACTTGTGTCTAAGCTAGAAAGGTACCTTGAAATGTAACACATGTATTAGAACTACACAATAGAAGCTTACAGCGGGCTAAAGCCCACAAGGTCAGGTTGTTTTTCTCAAATGTTTTTCATAAATCCAGTCATGTCAGCAGAAAATCTGAGTAACATCTGCTGTAGAACAATACAGAAAGTTGTGTTTAATTACATCAACTATAGAAAGCAACGTTTTGTAGAACAGTATAAGAAGAGCATACTTCCTGTTAGTAGTTAGGCAAAATCCTGTATTTGCATGTTTTTGTCTCCTTGCAGCAAGTAATTAAATGCCATATCTGAACCTTGCGTGAATTGGTCTTTGAAGTTTTTTCCTTTGACAATTAGACATTGTAGATGATGTGTTCTCTGAATCAAGCATGGCTCCTGATTCCTTGCCTCCGGTTCCTAGTAAGCCAGATAGATATTACAGGTTTCCTGACTCCCACAAATTTCTTTTCAAAAATCTTGCTGCTGATCCTGAGACTATTTACTGGATCTGTGATAAGAAGGCATGCCTGGCTCAAGGAGCAAAATCTGCCTGATCATGTTAAAGCTAAATTATTGGATGCCCCTTTACATCATGATACTCTGGTAATAAGGCAGAAGAGGTTTTAAAGAAAATGGAAGGCAAAGCTAAATCTATGCAAACTGTAAAAGATTTGCAAGTGCAGCCACCCAGGTTCAGTCGGCACTGGCCTACTACAAATTGGTCCTTTCCTGTTACCAACAGAGCCACTCAGGGCAAACCCAGGTGCTCGAAGTGCTCCAGATATCAATCACAGGGATCTTACAAGTCAAAGCAATGGGGTTCCTCTAACTCCAAATCTGGAAGTTACAAAGCACAACCCTACAGTAAGCAGTCTCAATGACTTTCCTCTACCATCTCCAAGCACGTATCTTTTGGCAGCCCCCTTGGGGGGAAAACTAGCACTTCATGCTCAAAATTGGCAGTTAATTACCCAGGACAAGTGGGTATTAAACATAGTATCCCAGGGGTACAAATTTCATTTCCATACTTTGCCAATTCCAAACAGATGGCCGGATCTGCCACAAAATCAGTGGGCAGAGGCCCAGAAATAAGTCATGTCCCTCATGGATATGGGGGCTATTCAACTGGTACCAGAAAAGGAAAAAGGACAAGGATTTTATTCAAGACTTTTCCTGATACCCAGAAAAGGCAATTCATGGTTTCCAATACTGGACTTATCGATTCTGAACACATTCCTAGACATTCCAAAATTCAAAATGCTGACTTTACAACAGCTACTACCTATGCTAGGCAAGAATGCTTGGTTAGTAACTCTAGACTTAAAAGAGGCATACCTGCATATCCCAATAAGGGAATCTTGCAGAAGATGCCTCCTCTTCAAAGCATTTTTTTTGCATTACCAATTCTCTGCACTGCCCTTTGGCTTATCTACTGTGCCCAGGGTCTTTACAAAGTGCCTGGCATCAGTAATTGCAATCTGCACACAAAGAAACATTCAAATGTATCCTTATCTGGATGATTGTCTCATTCAGGCAGAGGACAAGGACACTCTTCTTCAACATCTGGAATTTGTAAAAAGGCTCCTACATGCCTAGGGTACACCATAAATGAAAAGAAATCATAATTGGTACCCTCTCAAATAATTACACTCCTGGGTGCAAGCTTGAATACAACTGCCCAGATGGCTTACCTCACGCCAGACAAACAACTGCAATTGACAACATACTTCAAACAAATTGCAACAAAAACCCAGTTATCTGCAAGACAAATTCTGCAGGCTTTGGGGTTCATGGCATCCTGCATTCTACTAATTCCATATGCGAGACTGCATATGAGGAAACTTCAATGGTACCTAAAATGTTTATGGAGTCAACACTGTCACAGCCTGGAAACAATGATCCCTCTCATTCCCTGCCTACAACAGGAGTTTCTTTGGTGGGAAGAGACATGTCACCAAAACAAGGGACTGTCATTCACTCTACCCCCTGCCACCCAAACCCTAACTACAGATGCATCAGACTATCCTTGGGGGGCCCACCTGGCAGGGAGATGCATTCAGGGCAAATGCAGCCTAAACCAAATGCATCTGCATATCAACCAGAAAGAAATGCTAGTTGTTCAGAATGCTCTGACAGCCTTCAAGGACTTACTTCATCCAGGACAACTACTGATAAAGACGGACAAAACCACAGTTATCTGGTACATAAACAAGCAGGGGGGTACCCATTCCTACCCCCTCTGCAGACTAGCCATGGCCTTGTGGAACACAGCCTTAACTTACCAAATACATCTTCAAGCTCAATTCCTGCCAGGAAAGCAAATACTCTGGCAGATGACCTAAGCAGAAATCTTATGGACCCGCACGAATGGAAACTGGATCCACAAATCTTCAACATGTTAACACAGAAATGGGGAAGTCCAGACATAGATCTATTTGCCTCTTCCCAAAACTATCAGTTGGACAAATTCTGCACAAGAACTCATCACAAAAAAAGCATGGAAAGTGGATGCTTTATCCTTCAGCTGGAAAAACCTATCAGTCTATGCCTTTCCCCCTCTGCCTCTACTCTCCAAGGTCTTACTACAAGTCAGACAGAAAAAAACAAAAATGATTTTAATTGCTCCGGACTGGCCTCACCAATACTGGTATCTGCTTCTAAGGAATATGTCACACCTTCCTCCGTGGTACTTGCCTCAGACACATCACCTACTGTCTCAACAGAACTATCAAATTTTTCACACTCAGCTCCAAACTCTGAATCTTGCAGCATGGCTAATCAACTAATTATTCAAACCACATCTCTCAGTAAACCTGTGATGGATGTCATTTTGGAAGCCAGAAGGCCTAGTACTAGAAAATCTAATGCTGACAAATGGAAGAGATTCTGTGCTTGGAACCAAGCACAGGGAATAGGCACAGCAAAGCATAATATTCCTCAGATTTTACAATACTTAACTGAGATACTTGACAAGGGCCTATCTTTTTCTTCAATAAAAATCCATGCCTCTGCCATCTCAGCTCATTACAACACAGAGCCTCCTCTCTTTTCTCCTCCACTGCTAAAACAGTATCTCAGCGGGGCCAAAAATTTAAGGCCTCCCAGGAGAGTGCCAACTCCCACATGGGACCTCAATTTTGTGCTGGAAAAACTCACCCTACCTCCTTTTGAGCCAGTAGCTACTGCGGATATAAAATTTCTTTCTTGGAAGACAGCTTTTCTTTTGGCAGTCAGTTCAGTTAGAAGGGTTTCAGAACTACAGGCTCTCATGGCAGTGGAGCCTTTCATTATATTTTACCTGGACAGGGTGGCCCTCAGGACTAATCGTTCCTTTATGCCTAAGGTGGTATCCAGTGTGGCTCTTAACCAAACCATTCACCTGCCAACTTTTTTTCCAAATCCGCAGAACAAGGGGGAGCGGATTCTGCATTCATTGGATGTACACAGACAACTAAGATTCTACTTGAACAGGACAAAATCTCTAAGAAAGTCTGAGCAACTACTGGTAGCATTTGCTGCAGGATCAGAGGAGAAGGCTATATCAAAGCAGACTATTTCTAAATGGATAAGCCATTGCATTTGTTTCTGCTATTTGCACCATCGTAAACCTGTGCCAAAGGGTATCAGGTCCCATTCCACCAGGGCTGCCTCTACTTCAGCAGCTTTTCTCAGAGGGGTGCCTACCAAAGACATTCTAGAAGCTGCTACTTGGAGCTCTGTTCATACATTCACAAAGCATTACCATTTACCTCTCTTCTCTAAATCCACGGCAAGCTTTGCCACTGCAGTCTTGCAGAGCCTTATAGCTGCCCCTAATGCTGTTTAGCTCCATCCTCCCAGCCATAGCTTTGGGATTCTAGCCAAATGTAATGACTGCAACAGTGAAACATGAAGAACATAGTACAGTTGTGTACACTTACCATAAATGTAGATGTTCGAGTGTATTCACTGTTGCAGTCCGGGTTACCCACCTGCCATCCCCCATTCTATACCTTTTCTTTCCTTCACTATACTCAAAAGCCTTTGTGGTGTATTTACTTTTAGTTGAAGTTAAATTTTATGTTTCTAAGGTGCATTTATATATATTTACTGTTTATTTATATATTTTTGCTCCCCATTTGGGGGGCACCTGACATCTGGGGCAAGAAAAACTGATTAAAATGGCGTCGGCTGCATGTTTTATACCCCTGATGACCTGATGTCATGGAAGAGGAGACAGCAACCGACACAGGACCCAAGACTTTGTTATTCAGGCCAAATGAGGGCAACCTGCCAGCAGATTACCCAAATGTAATGACTGCAACAGTGAATACACTCGAACATCTACATTTATGGTAAGTGTACACAACTGTACTTTCTTCTCCTCCTACAGTATCATCTTTCATCCTACCATGACTCAATAATATCTCATAACATCTCTCCAAATCTGTCCCAACCACCTATTCATACTGTCTCTATACACTCTCCACACATTGCACCAAACCTAGTTAATATTGCCCCTCACCTTTATTGTAAATATAGGCTGATTAATTGCACTTCAATTCAAACCAAAACAAAATTAAATACAAGAATCATCTCCAAAAATAAGTATGCATAATTCTCCAATATACTAAAATTCTTCTAAGACGAGATATACATTCTAACCCTGGCCCTACCTGTCACAATGAATATAAAGATAATTATCTTTCATATACTTCTGTAACCCAACAACAGCCAATCCCCAATCCTGGAAATCTATTTTTTGTTGCAATAAATGTTAGATGTACAAGAAATAAAACTGCTGAACTACATGCCTGGATTACCTAACATAAGTCTGATGTTCTCCCTGTAACTGAAACTTAGCTTAAACACAGAATAAACAACTCTGAAGTTATACCTCCTGGCTATAGTACCTTCTGTAATGACCGTATAAAGAGAAAAGGTGAAGACATTGCTTTAATATTTCCCAATACTTACCACATCTCCCCTTACAGCAAACCAACACCAAAATTCCACTCAGCAGAGCTTCTTACTGCTTTCCTCAAAATAAACAATTATAAACAAGTACGTATTACTGTCTTTTATTTCCCTGCTGACTACAATACAGCTATATTGGAAGATAACCTACACTGGATATCCATAACATTTATACAAGAAAAATCTTACTAGGTGATGTGAATGTCAATTGGTTGGACACAACCACCACGTGTAGCATGAGCTTACATGGCTTCACACAACTAATTAATAGCCCCACACATTATAGCAAGACATCAAATTCTCTATTAGACTGGATCCTAGTATCAGACCCTAGCAATTACTCCACCACAGGTACAATGTCAGACTCTCTCAAGTGATCATCTCCCATTCTATATGGCTAGACACCTCACACATCCAGTTAAACAGCATGTTTATAAAACAACACATAACCTTTCCAATTTTAACCCAGAAATGTTAATTACTACATGGTCATTTATTAATTGGAACTTCCTAAAAATCTTCCCCTTAGACGATGCTGTAATTGAATTCAATACAACCTTTTTAAATATCCTAAATAGCCTTGCACCTCCTAGAAGAAAGACTGAAAACAAATAATGCAATCTGGCTATTCAAGAAGAATAGAAGGCTAATGCAGGAAAGAGAAAAAGCATGGAAAGAATGGCAAAAATATAAATCACCTCAATATCTTCAAAACTTTAGGATACTTCGCAATCGTACTAAACTGCAAATAAATGAAGACAAAAACTATAGTATATTACTTCAGAATATTTCTAAATGCAACCCTAAAAAATGTGGACATCCATTAAAGAAATCTTACATCCGAGCCAAAAATTCAACCCAAATCCCTCTCCCAATAACTCACCACTTGAAAGTGCAATACAGTTTAACTCTTATTTTACAGATAGTACAGTATCTCTAACAAAGGATTCCTCAATATTTAATTCCAACCCTGCCAACACAGCCACATATCACCACATCCACTTTCATCTTTAAACCTGTGTCCACATCCTTTATAAAACTTCTCTTAAATAAACTTATACCATGCTCTTCTTCAACTGATGATCTTTTACGTGAATACCTAAAAATAGCAGACAACAGCATTGCCTATCCTATCTCAAGCCTTATAAATAGGTCAATACAGGAATGCCACATTCCCTCATTCTCAAAAAAGTCACACAATATACTTCTGCCCAAAGGAGGAAATTCAACAGACATTAATAATTTTAGAACTATAGCAATCTTATCTCACCTTGCCAAAATATTTGAAAAAGGTATTCAAAAACAATTGCTAGACTAGCTCCTGCAGGAAGAACTCCTATCCCCTACACAACATGGCTTCTATCCTTCCAATAGTACTAGAACTGCCCTTCTAACCTATAAAGATACTATCAATAAAGCTAGGAATAATGGCAGACTAGTCTCTTCCTTATTTCTAGATGAGTTTAAAGCCTTTGACATAGTTTATCACAGCAAACCTCTTCAAATGTCCTCACTAGGTCTCTCTCAGCCCACCCTTCTGTGGTTCAAAGCTACTTGCCCACTAGGTATCATGATGTCAGTAAAATGGCACTCCACACTCTCTCCTTACCTACCAGTCACCACCAGTGTACCATAAGGCTCTGCCCATGGTCCTCGCCTCTTTAACAGTTTCACTAACACCCTCTATACTCCATGCAACAGGCCACCCTAATACAATACAGAGATGATTCCACTCTCATTTGCACATCTGACAACATGGTACACCTCCAAAAAATTACTCAGGAAGCTTTAACAGCCACTGAAACATGGCTTTAAAACTCACAACTCATGCTCAACCCAAAATAGACCAAAGTACTATTTTTCCCAAATCTCTCTTTCATGAACAAAATTTAAAGTCCTCTCTCTTGATAATACAACCACTGAAATCATTTCTCATAGCAAACTATTAGGGGTGATAGTGGATGACACTCTTACATTCAACTGCATACACAAAATTGCATAATAAAATCTCATCAAAAACTATGAATGCTTTACAGAGCCCAAAACATTCTTAGCGATGCAACTAAAACTACACTTACCACTACTTATCTCCTCCCCACTCTTTTATATGGCGCTCCCATACTTACTAACAAACAGCCTTCACAAAAATTAAAACCCAAAAAAATGCTAAAACAAAGTTTCAGAACCCACCACTGTATAGCACTGAAAAACCTTAATTATTTAGAACTGCCACATCAACTAACACATACACAACTTCTTACCACCTATAAAATTATCCAGCATCCAGCTGCCTGTCCAGCACTAAAAACATTCTAGATACTATGTTCCTATTGAGTATTTGGTCACTGGATTGCAATGACCAATCTGTCTGTCTGTCTACAAACCTAACAAATCTGCTGGGTACTGTCTGTACTCGTATAAGATTGCTAAGGCCTGGAACTCCTTACCTGTATCCATCAGGTCTATAACCTCCCTCCCATCTTTCAAACAATTCTGAAAGGATTCCTAGTTAAATTCTGTCTCTGTTCTTGCTCAAAACCAAGGGAGGCTGGCATAATGGTTAAGGTGTTTACCTTACAAACACAAGGTGCAGGGTTTGATTCTTGCATGGGGTAATTAGCTAGGCTTAAAATGGCCCACAATGGCAGCTAGCCTACTACTAACCTATGAAACTATATCCCTAAATGTGAACAAGTACCTTTTCATTCTTTATACCTCCTTACTCTCTCTTCTTCACCTACTTCCTTGCTGTTATCTAGTTCTCTTCCCTGACTTTCTCTCTAAATATACCATAAGCCTATTTTTCCCTCACGTCATATTGCAATTCCTAATCACATTAGACTAACTTACCTTTAATTTCTCTACAAACTGTCTAAAATTTCTCTAAATATTAAATGATTGTCATATACCTTGTACTGAATCTTAACCAATATTTTTATATTATGTCCAATTTGTTATAATTATTTATGTCCAATTTGCTATAATTATTTAAACTGCAGATGCTTTTGTTTTATTTTTGAAGACTGTAAAATTATTGTTCTTAAAATCTTTGTTTTGTAATAATTTGGTGCTTTTTTCTGCCGGCCTCTGCTGAAAATGGGCTTCTACCTAGTCAGACTTTCTTGGTAATCAAATATCAATAAATAAATATATAAATAACTAAATTAAATAAATAACTGGGAAGGCATAATGGCTGCAACACTCAGTAGTGCTGAATTTCCTATGCTTCCCACAATTCCTATAAATAACACCATACTTAAAGTGCTAGAAACAAAAAATAGAAGGAAAAATATCTTTAAAAATCTGATATGTAGTAAATTTAAACTTAAGCCAATATGTGTAAATACTAATGTCACATCTAGTCACTTCAAGGAGAGTACTGTACAACCTTATACC
The DNA here is from genome assembly GCF_019279795.1 of Protopterus annectens. Lineage (NCBI taxonomy): Eukaryota > Metazoa > Chordata > Ceratodontiformes > Protopteridae > Protopterus > Protopterus annectens. Next base: position 717,228,132 of record NC_056727.1, on the reverse strand, counting down.
TCAGTTATCTAAAAAAAGCTGTCCGGTGAGTTTTATTTTTTGATTTTAAAAATCGTTATTACATATTTTATATAATATGAATATAATAATAAAGATAATTGTCAATTACAGTAGTGTCAATATTAAGCAGTTTTGCAAGTAATACACAGGCAAATATTTAAACACTAAAACAAAACTATATACAAAAGTGTTAAATGTCAAATAAAGTGGTCAAAATAGATGGTTTATATAAAATGAAAAATCAAGTAGATAAGTTAGAAAGTTTGAGGCCTCAGTATGAATGGATTAATAGAAGAAAGAGAAGGTAGTATAAACAATCTAAGTGCTTCTGATATCTCTCCCCAAGACAAGTTAAGACGATAGCTAGTATTATTGTAGAATGTGATCAAATAAGGTTGTCCAATACTCCGTAAATACGGATGTAGTTTTTGGCTAAACATTAAGAATTAATGAGCTGTTAAGTATTTACTTGCCATTTGTCTAAAACTTTTTAAGGAAAGGGCAGTTCTGTCTTTCTAGTTCAAGGTGATATAGTATTTAATTAGGGTAAATAGCATGACTAGTACGCATAGTTGTAGTTTCGTTAGATCAGACTGGGGAATATGTAACATAGTGAAATCCCAGGAGATGGTGGCTTTCTCATAACCCATTTTTGCAGTTTAAATCTTAGGGAACACTAGAGTTTGTAGGAACATTTGCAGCTCCAAAAATATGGAGGAGATCTGCCTTCTGATGATCAGGATGGGGAGGCTGTAGAGCTGAATTTATTTAGTACAGCTGGAGTGCAGTAGGCATTATTTAGTATAATTAATTGTGTGTATTTAAGTTTTTTAAAGGGGATAAATGTTGAGGTGATTTGGATAGATCGGATTTTTTGTTCCATTGAGATTGCTGGAATAAGGTCAGACCAATACTTAGAGAAAAGCATTTTGTTCTGGTATTTGAATGAGACTATCAATTTATATGCATTGGAGATCATTTTTTATTAGCAGTAAGCTCCAAAGAGATATAAATGTATTAACATCCTCGAGTGTTAAGTTTGGGTCTTCCAGAATTGTTGCACTCATCTCTCTGAATTGTCTGAGAATAATGGTATAGCTTTTGGGGAGGTTTAGCACCAATCTCATCTCAGTGACAGACTGATTTCTAAATAGGTAAATATCTAGTAGGCATATCTATTTTATGAGTGGCTGATAGTTTAAGTCAATCATTTTGTTATTAAGTTTAAAGTTCAGGGTAAGATGTAAAGGTTGCAAAGTAATGAAAGCATTGGATAATTTTAATGATAGAAAGAGTTGTTGTAGGGTGGTTATTTTGTTCTTTAAGTATGGGTGAAGCTTCATAGTTTTCAAGCTCTCCTTGTTGAGAAAAGGAATAGCTTTGGGATTACAATTAACAGTTTTGACATAGTTGTAGAACAGCTCTAGCCAGACCGGAGCCCATGTCTTCTTATTAGAGTTAAAGTCAGAGATTACCATTATTCTGTTGCTACTGATTATGTAGTAGTAAAGTTTAAAGTCAGGAAGGCCAATTCCCCCCATCCTTGAGGTAGATCAGTTTTTGATAGGTAATTTTGACCAATTTTGGGGCCCATAGGAATTTGGAGAGAGAAGATTGTAGCATTTAAAAAAAATTATTGTGAGCAGTTATGTTAGAAGCATTAAAAACATAGAGCAATCTTGGTGGCATGTTCATTTTTATGATGGCCACTTTTGATAAAAATGGAAGTTTAAGTTTATTCCATTTAAGTAGGTCCTGTTGCAAAGTTAGCCATAGCTTTGTAAGATTATTTTGCTAGAGCAGTTTTGTGTCTAGATGAAAGTGTATTCTTAAATATTTCAGGGAGTGTTTTATTTTGACTTCAGTAGACAGAGGGTAGGCACGTCAGTTGGTAAGAAGGGTTAATTGAGAAGATGGAGGATTTCTCTAGATTTAGTTTATAGTTAGAGAATTTTGAAAAGGTGTCGATGGGGTTTAGAATTTTATCAGAATTGGGTAGTGTAAGGTATAGGTTTAAGTCATCTGCAAAGATGGATAATGGGATCTTAGTGTTGTAGAGAATATGACGGAAGTTTTTTTTGTGTAATAAGATGTTCAATGTACAAGTTAAATAGGTAGGGGGAGAGTGGGCATCCCTGTCTTGTTCCATTTTTGATAGTTATCTGAGAGTAGAGGGCTTTATTGATCGGTAATGTTGTACAGGCATTAGAGAATAGAGTTTTGATAGAATGAACAAATTCAGGGGATATGCCAAAGTGGGGTAAAACCGAGAAAAGGAAATCTAAGTTAAGTCTGTCAAAAGCTTTAGAGGCATCAGTTGCCAGAGTGAATAATTGAGAGTATTTTTGGTTAGACAAAGTTATCATAGCATCTAATGTAAGCGTATTATCACAAATCTGTTGAAACAGGATGAATCCGGATTGATTACATGATATAATACTAGGGATAACCTGTTTTAGTCTATTAGCCATTACTGTAACAAGAATTTTAATGTCCAGTTTGATTAAAGAAATAGGTCTATAATTCCATGAAATTTTGGGGTCTGTGTTTTCTTTAAGAATAAAGATTGTTTTAGAGGTGTTAAGGTGCAAGTCTGACATACCATTGTCTTTTATATAATTAAACAGATAGAGTAAAGTATTCGAGATTTTCTGGCTAAAGGTTTTATAAAATTCAACAGTAAACCCATCAAGTCCAGGGGCATTGTGAGGTTTAAATTTATTTGTTGCCATTATTTCTTTTGGGGTAATAGGAGTGGAGAGGGAATCTTGTTGGGGTTGTTTGAGCTTCGGAAAATGTAACTGATTTAGAAATTATTTTGATTCCTGATCCTGTATTAGGGGGTGGTTGAGGGCCATAAACTTGGGAATATAGGCTTTCAAAAACCTGGATAATTTTCTCGGTCAAAAAGTAAGTCTTATCCAGATGATTAATTTCTGTTATGCTAGGAGATTACTTTTTCTGGTTTATGAGTCTCACTAAAAACTTAGATGGCATTTGTGACCATTCCTAATACTAGGCCAGGTTTCTTGTTTCATGAAAGGAAAAATTATTTGCATTTAGTATGTATAATTCATTTTGAAGGTAATCAAGCTATTTTTCAGAATCCTGCTTATAGCATTTTTGGAGTTATGTCTCTAATTTATTAATTCTGTTTTTAATGTTGGTTTCTTTAGACTTGTGTAATCTTTTAGAATAAGCCACTTTATTAATAAGGGTACCACTTATTTGGGCTTTTATAGAGACCCAGTGTATATTGAATGGGAGTTGGGACGTAATAGGTATAGTCAGTAGCTCATCCAAGAGGTTATCCACTTCTTGTATAATGTCTTCTTTTAATAGTAGATTTGGATCCTAGGTCCAATTATAGCCCCTGTTTCTAGTATTAATTTTATTTAGCTCACTAATAGAGTAATTTTTGAGTGGTCAGAGAAGAATCTTGGCTCAGTATGGAAGTCAAAGTCCATATTCAAAAATGTGTCTGATATTAAGAAAAAATCTAGTCTGGACCAGGCTTTATGGCAAGGAGAATAAAAGGTGAATTTATTTGATGAGTTATTATTTTGAAAGCTGTATGGATCAAATAAGTTAAAGTCATTTTTTAATTCTGTAATGGTGGTGGTAGCCTATGAATTCAATGATATGGGATCCTGTATGGCATTCCAGACACCTCCTATAATATAATAATGGTTAGGGAAATGAGTTAAGATCTTTTATATGGACATAAAAAAGTCTTCCTGTCTGGAGGAAGGGACATATATATTTAGAAATAAGACTGGCTCATCAAGGTAAGAGCATGTGACTGTTAGGTAACACCATATTCCTTCTGAATCTACCTCATAATGCAGGATATTTTGTTGGAATTTTTTTATAATAATTGCAACACCCACACTGTTGGATTCCTTGCCAGCTAAAGTTATTGTTTTTGTCCACTTTTCCCCATATCATGTTTCCACTGATTGGGTATCATGTGTGTTTACTGTATTAGGATTATTTTCACTATAGATTTGAAAATTAAATGAAAGAATAGCTTTCTTTTTTATCCATGTGGATCCCCTTTTTGTTCCACAAGTCAATAATACACATACTGAGACCTTAATTATAAATATCAAGCAGGATGGATAAACTTTAATGACTAAAATTTAAATAGAAAAGTATGTCATTCCATTATAGTTAAAGGCAAATAGCACCAGACTCTTCCTGCACAACTGCTGTGTCAAATCACAAACCTACTTAGCCTAGAAAAGATCATTATAAAAATCCGCAGAAACATACTAGGGGGGTTCTGAGATGACAGTATTTCCAAAGAGGCTTTAAACTTAATTTTTTAGTTTCAAGTAAATCCAAAATAAAAACACTATTTGTGTAGAATAAGAAAAGCATCTTACCTAACACACATACGTTATCTTGTCCAGCTCTTACAAGATGTTAGAATAAAAGGTAAGAGGTATACAGCTGAATTAAATAGGAAGGAGAAAAAAGTTGTAAAAATGTATTTCAAACTTAGTTGCTATTAAATAGCATTTGCTAATTAGGAGCCTTAGTAAACATGTCTAAACCATACATGGATAAGAGTTAGAAAGAACCTCAGTACTCATTTTCGAACCTGCACTTAAAAAATAGATATAGGTATATCATGTGCTATAGCCTTTAGCTAAGTTGTATACACTGCCTTATATGTTACATAAAGGAGAAACCCTTATTCAAATGTTCTACAGTATTCTCTGTTCTAAGCTCATAGCACTTTAGTATATTGAGAACAACAAAAAGAAAAGCACTCATTGAGCTGTCCTTCGTTTATTATTTACTTAGGGTTTTCCAGATAAAGAAAGGGAAATAAAAGACATGCATAAAATTCTGAGGGACTCATTACAGGGAACCCACCACTGAACCGGTAACTTTTACATTTCCTGTTTTAGTTTCTGGATGGTTCGCAGTTATTAATTCCATTCGAGTGCAAACTGTATTTATATTTTATATAAAGGAATGTCTTTTTATTAAGGCCTAGAATAAAGTTCAAACAAGATATTTAAGTCAGTGAAATTCAAACAGACATTTTATTGACTTCTTAAATGAGAAATGCAAAGTTTATTTTCATCCATGGTAACAGTCGTATATAATGAAATACATTCAGTGATGAGCATGACAACACCGGTAAAAAAAATGAAAGAATAAAAATAAACATTTAGGGTAGAAATTTAACTGCAACCTTTTTATGGCAGGAAGCATAAGATTTTCTAACCAGTCTATTAGAAGATACAGAACTTAGTTCAATTAAATTCAGTTAAACATCAAACTTTACCATTTAGAAAATTTGTACTGCAGCTAGAAAAAAGTCTGATTTTTGACTGTACACAGTTTGAGTCATCAGGAACGGTTCCAGCACATATTTTGAATTTTTCATGTGGTCTGTATGGATTTTCAATTATGAAGCAATGGACCATTTAATTTTAAACTAAAATAACTTCCTGTAAATTAAATTACAGACTGATGTCGAACGAGCTTCACAGTTTAAACAAGACAGCTTCATTCATTATTTTTAAAGGTGTGCATGTTCCTTTAAGAATATAGACAAGCGCTAAGCCAGGAAGTTGCAATAACGGAAACACAGGGGAAAATGTGCAAAGCTACGGATCATCGCATAACCAGATGAATACCAGAAATCTGACTGGTAACTTGTGCACTGAGGCCACTGGACCCTCACAATAACAATACACTGAAGAATCGCCAAACAACTGATTACTCCTACAGCCGTGGGAACAAAGTAAGGACAAATTATAGTTGATGAGACAAAGTATACACACAATTCAGTGTTTATCGGGTTCTAGGTTAGATAGATCATTGCTTCTTTAACAGTTGTTGCAGTGCATTTAGCGTCTTTATATTGGAAAGATAGAGTGTTGTGGTATTTTGTTTGAAACTTTTTTGAATCAGGTATACGCAGAATAGGGAAAGCTTCTGTCATTCTTGTTTTATTAGTAGAGGTAGACCTTGGACGAAGAAGATCTTGTTACTGTTCCAAGTCAGGTATTTCTTCTGTTTAGCTGAGGAAATGGTTTTGAAAATGTCTTGGTAGTTGAGCAGCTTTACATAGAACTGTCTGGGTTTATCTATGTTTTGTGATGAACGGATCACTCTATGGGGTATCTTAATGATTATTTGTTTTGCCGCAGGTATATTTTCCAGTAAAAGGGTGAAGATCTGTTGAATTGTTTCCAAAAGTTTTGGTTGTTCAATCTGTTCAGGGACTCCTCTGATGATAACGTTGTTATGCCTGGGTCTTGCTTCAAGGTCGATAATTTTCTGCTGCATTTCTTGTATGAATTTAGAGTTGGTTGCTGATTCTCTCTGGAGCTGGTCTGTTTTAACCTCATTTTCCAGGACTTTGGCCTCTGTTTTTTCCATCTTATTTACAATTTGGTTAATAGAGTCTCCAACAGATTGAAACTGATCTGAAAGTTTTTGTATAGCAAGGTGGATTGGCTGAAGAGCAGCTTTTATTTATTTTATTTATTTATTTAACATTTGTTGACCGGGAAAGTCTGACTAGGTTCCACAGATCCTGTTTTCAGCGGAGTCCCGGGGAGAAATGCTCCAGAAGCATGTTTTTAGAATGTGGGAGGAAACCGGAGTACCCGGAGGAAACCCACGCGAACGCAGGGAGAACATGCAAACTCCTCACAGAAGGCACCCCAGCCGAGAATCGAACCAGAGAACCTCTTGCTGTGAGGCGACCGCATTAACCGCTGCACCACTGCGCCACCTTTTAGTTCTTCAAGGCCAGCAGATTGTTCTGGTTTATTTTTATTTGCTGGTTTGATAGTATCTTTTTGTATTCCAGTTCTGGGTCTTTCAGACAATACATCTTTTTCTGGTGAAGCTACTGCTGAGTATTTAGTTTTATAGATTTGAATGTCCACGTTGTCAGTCTCTTTTGACATCTTTGGTCCTTGTTTTTATTTTTTCTCTTTATTTCACTTATTTCAATTTTCCTTTTCTCTCTTTCTCTTTCTTTGAAGCTGGAATATGATAGTTAGCACCACATGGCAGCTGCTAGGCTGACAGGCTTGGCTTAATCCTGTTTAATCTTCCTTTTTTGAGAGACTGAAGCTACTTTTTCCAGTTTTGTTGTATCCAGTATGAGTTTTGTAACTAACTAATCATTATATTTCTCATAATTTACTGTGTTCTGTACCAGACTGATTCCAATATATTGTCCTTTATCAGAGCTGGGAGATAGCAGTGCTCATAGGATGGCAGCCATCTTAATCTCTCCCCTGATGAGTTTTACAAATTAAGTGTAGGCAGGTTGCTAACAAAGTTACCTCAGCTGAATCTGATCAAGTTGAAAAAAAAAATACATTCAGTCGTAAAGCAATAGCACACGTTCACTGTATGCTGTCAGTGGGACCTGACAATTCCCCTTCCACTGCAACACCAGTGAAGTTAAGTCCTGTTCTCCATAACTGTTCTAATGTTTCATTTGACTGAGATCAGAGTTAAGTGCAAAAACAGCATCAACAGCAGCTAGTCAAGCAGAAAATATTAAAATTCCTTAAGTTATGACTTTCAGAACCACTGGTTTTATAATATGCTGCTACACCTGACCATCCTACAATTCAAGCAAGCCTACTACTGGCTCATAGACTGCTGCTTGTTTGTTAACTTAACCCTGTACAAAAAGAAAGAATGCAGGGAACAGATAGCTTATCTAAATAAGCCCGGTCTAGCAGCTGTAAGGTGAGAAAGCAAATGAGAACACCCATGCATATCTGAGAGGGGTCACACAGGACAGACGACTTGAAATGAGGCCATCATCTAGGAATGCAAGATCAAAGTCCCAGCACTACTGATAAGTAATGCCACAGGCAGAAATGAAGAAAAGCAGTGCCATTATCTAGATCTCCTCCCTGACTTTCACTCTAAAATACCATAAGCCTGTTTTTCCCCTCACTTCATATTACACTTGATTAATGCTTATCCTGAGGTACATATACACTTTAGCCCCTGGAAAATTCCATTTATGAAGCAATGTCCAGAGCTGAAGTGCTTTGAGCTACCATTTTACAGTAATGACCATGTATGGAAATGGTTGCATGATACAGTTACCATGATTTAATATCACTAGTTAACTTTTCTTCTGGATTTTGGCATATGGGAATCTGAAAAGATTATACATGGGCATAATGGCACTGGTGGTGTGCAGTTAAATAAAAATACCAGAAAGTGTAGTCACTAGCAAAAACCTGAAAGGACCAACATTCACTTGAACGAGTTCAGACCTTTGCACTACTGCTTCCTTCCCATTAGTGACAAACAACGTCTCCTCCTATAGTATTTAAGCTCCCTCCTTGAACTTTACATAGAATGCCAGGTTTTTATTCAACTGACTTGGTGACAATGTTCAAATGGAGATTTAAGATGACACTATGGTACGACATTCATAGTAGAAAAAAGACATTATGTTTTGATCATTGAATGAAAGAGGACAAAGTGATACTTGGCCAGGGTTTCCAAATAATAATTTTATCTTATTTTGTACTTAGGACTTCTTGACTGGCATCAGAATGATGCAGAGTCATTCAATTTGGTTTGGATTGCCTGACTCACAATAAACTTCAATTACACAATTAAAGAACCTGCCTGCCTGCCACCAAAGTAGCATTCTAGGTCTCTGAAGCACATGTAATACAGAAGACCACCCAGTATAAGCCCCCTAAGCTATCAAAGTTGTATAAGAGGACTGATATGTCAGGTCATATGCAACGAATGATAAGGAACTCAGAAAAACTAAAGCAGTACATGATTACCCAGTCTAGACTACTGGAACTTACACTGGAAAATGCTACAGTCTTCACTGCTGAACATCTTCCTTCCATCTAACAAAAAGTGAACCAGTGGTGAACTCTTACAAATAACAGGTAAGTGGCAAAGGCACTAATTATGCCTGAAGCTGTTGTGTCTGGCTCAACAGGTAACACAACATTGAAAGATTAAAACACTAAAGACCGCATGTCTAAAAATCTTGAATACCATATCTTCCCACAAGTATGAACTTAGGAACAAGTGCTAATATGGGTCTTGCAAGGGTGTGGACCCAGGAATGAGTGCTAACATTGGCCCTACAGAGGGAAAAGTTGTTCAATAGTATAGTCTTCAGCATTTTGGTGTTTCAATGTATATAGCCTCAGGATTTTGATTTTTCAAGCTTGTTTGTTTCAAGATTTTCATAGTAATCTAGTTTTATTCATATCTTGCATTTATATTTATCTGCAAAACTGGCATGCCTAATTTCCTGGCAATTGTGCCATTTAGCCTGTGTTACTACAGACTTGTAGAACACAATTTTCACTGTTACACCAATAAAACTTTTTAATTTTTGCAAGATTAGCCTTACTTCAAATTTGTGTGCAGTACCAACCTGTTTCTGATGCTTCCACAACTGCTGCCCATCTTTGTTTGCAGTATCAATACTTCATGCAATTTTGAATGCTTTGCAAAATGTTCACCTTAATTCAGGAAAGATTATTTTCTAGCAATTTCAGTACAAATTACATGGATTTACCTCTTAGTGTTTCATCCAAATGCTATACAGATTCAGAGTTCAAAACACACTGTTTCAATTCAGCAACATTCTGCAGTTACCAACTTATTAAGCCTCTGGTTGCACTGATTAAAATGAAATATGTCTGCATTTATCATTGATTTAGGATGAAAATAACCTTTTAGCACTTTAACAATCTGGTCATAATATTTATGCTTAGGTTTTGACAGCTGATCCAGGGTTTGAAGTAATCTATATGACGACATACCCGCAACATAATTAGTTGGGGTAATCAGCTTTAAATATGTTAATACCTAGCTACATTAAGTTATATACCATGTGGTAAACTTTCTGGAAACAATCTCACTAAACAAACCCATAAATAATAAATCCACACCTGAGATGTTGACCCCACAAATAGATGTCCAGGCCTCTATTATTGTAAAAAACAAACTTTAATTAACTTTATAAAAAATACCCATCTAATACATCAAGTTAAACATTTTTGTTCCCAAAAACTTTGTGGAACTTCTTCAGAACTACTTAATTACATAAAACAACACCTTAAATACCCTATTATGTCTGCCACATGACCAACCCTACCTATACATATGTTGCTAAAATAAGAGCATTTACAATGAGAACATTTTAAATGAAACTTGTATCATGTTACAATAAATAAATGTATGATAAATATATAACACATATATCACAATACTCATAAAAAACACTGGCAACTAAATAAACTTTATATGTACTGTCGTCTTCTTCTTCTTTCGGCTTTTCCTGGTTAGGGGTCACCACAGCGGATCACCTGTCTGCTCATGATTGGCAGTGGAGTTTTACAGTGTTGAGTTGCCAGCCCGGTGCCCAACCTTCCACAGAAGGCACACACATGCACACACTCACACCTAGGGCCAATTTAGTGTGTCCAATCCACCTACAGCATGTCTTTAGGATGTGGGAGGAAACCGGAGCACCCGGAGGAAACCCACGCAACCACAGGGAGGACTTGCAGACTCTGCACAGAAGGCACCCCAGCCGAGGATCGAACCGGAGAACCTCTTGCTATGAAGCGGCAATGCTAACCACTGCACCACCATGGCCGCCCGTAAACTTTATATGTACTGTATGTCAACAATATTAACCGTCTAAACTTCTTAATCTCAAAATGGAATTAAGTGAACTGTCATTAATTCCTGAGAAAACCATAGCATTTAATCTCATTTGTCACTGTAGTTCACATTTATTCAGATGTTCACCAACTACAAAGCCTCTTGAGTCCCACCTAACTTGTTCTAATCACCCTAAATTCTAACCTATGTGACTCATTGTCCTTAATATTCCTGTAGTCCTTTTCTTCTTAATATCATTCAAATGATCATAAATTTTATCTTGTAACCTTCTCGAGGTTTTACATATATAATTTATATAAAACACCTGGCAAAATTTACAATTGGCCAGAAATACAATATTTTTAGAGTCACAATTAAAATGCCCTTTTATCTTATAAGTTTGCCCTCTTATATCAAACTCGTCTGACTTTGCTGCAAATGCACATTGGTGGCAACATCCACATTTAAACATCCTATTATTATAAATGGCCTTAAACATCTTAAATTCCCCATTTTCTAATTAATCTTTAAGGGCTTTCCCTTTTTATAAAAAAATATTTTTCCCTTAAATCACCATCATCATTCATTAATAATGTCCAATTTTTGTTTACACTGCTAGCAATCACACTACTATCCAGTGTGTACTTTATTATACATACACTATTACTGTCTATATTATTTTTACCTTTTAATTGGGGTTGTTCTCTGATAATATCACTCCCACTATCATTTATTAATGGATAAAAAAACTTTTCCTTTTGTTTGCTACTTCTTCCCTAATATCCATGATAAAATCATTAGAATACCCTCTCATTTTAAACATGTCCACCAATATGTCACATTAATTTATAAACAGTTTGAATTCTGACACCATCCTGGCCAACCGTACTAACTGGCCTTTGACTTCAACTTTTTTCTGATGTAATGGGTGCCAACTATTAAAATGTAAATATATATTAGAAGATGTTGGTTTTTCTACATATGTTTGAAGTTTAACAATGCTTACCCAAATCCTTTCTGATTTCCATATCCAAATAATTTATACATTCCCTACTACTAGTGTGGGATAATTTCAGAAATTCAACTGTACTAAATATATAGTCTATAAATTCCATCAGTTTCTCCTTTGAATTGACTCAAACAACAAAAATGTCATCCAAAAATCACATATACAACCCCCAAGATTTATTAAACCTACTATTAAAAACGTAAAATTTTCCCAATAGGACATTGCCAAACCATTCACCTGTTTAAAAAACTGTCTTTCAAAAAAACAGTTTTTCAATACCACCCACAGAACCAATTGTCACCTAACTTTGTCACCCTGACATCAGAAAAATTTCAAATAAAATCAAAGCAACTTTCATTTATCTTAAAAATCTTAAAAAATCCTTAAAACAAAAAGAAATAATCATCAGCCTATTTTATTTATATTAATATGCAATAAATATAAACCTAGCATATAAATATCTCATTGATCTATGAATCAACTACTGGCCTGAACAGTGGATCAAGTAAACATTTATGAATCTTAGGAATTCAAAAAAACATTTGGTATCACACGTTGATTATTACTCATATAGTCAAATTCTTTTTTTTTTTTTTTTGACCCCTGTAGCTATGTAAGCAAATATAAATAATTTATCAAAAACAAAACAATACTTTATTTTGTTTAATTGGAGTGTAGGAATCACTAAATAATAATGTATTCATTTTATTGCTATAATCTTCACTGTTCATTACAACCAACCCTCCCTCTTTATCCGGTTTCATTATCCTAATTGACCTATCACTACTAAGGTCCTTTAATATTTCCAGTTTGTCCTCTGACATATTGAAATATTTATTAGCAACAGGTTGACTTAAAACATTCTGGATATCCAATTCACACATTTTCTCAAAAAAAAAAAAAAAAACAAAGACAATGTTGTCTGTAAAGCCACTCTGACAAATATCTAGATGATACACAGGGGAAGAAGAGAAGTAATATTTGTCACAGCAACGAACTATATTTCTAGAAGTGAAAAAACATTTTTTTATGAGATTATGTCTTCAGAAGCACAGAGGTATAAATTTTCAGTTAGAAAAAATACTTCAGCTACAACAGTAATGAATTCCCTAGTTGCAAGGCAGCTTAGAAAAAACTGGAAACACTGGATTTAGAAATTCTATTTATTTTTAACTGTGAATAGGACAGTGGTGAAGCTGGGAAACTTACAGTGTGCCACATTTTTGCATATCACTGGGGTTTGTGGAGAAAACAACAGATTACAATAAATGAGCTAAATTTGCAACTGGTGTCAAAAGCTAACAGTGCACTGGGTTTGAATGGATATATTAAGTGTGTTCTACAAGCTCATCATATTACATACTTTTTACTAGTTTTATTGCCTTTAAATATATTGTGTTGTTATATATTTTCATGGTAACATGGTAACAGTATCTCAGATGATGAAGTATCACATGACTAGTCTGGTATATTACGTATATATATATATATATATGTATATATACATATATATATATATATATATATATATATATATATATATATGTATGTATATATATATATATATATATATATATATATATATATATATATATATATATGTGTGTGTGTGTATATATATATATATATATATATATATATATATATATATATATATATATATATATATATATATATATATATATATATATACATGCACAGAGATTCCTGGATTTTGTAAACAAACTCCAGGACTAGATAGTCAATACACCAACCAGGGGTGCAACCATACTGGACCTGATCCTCACTAATAAGGGAGACCGCTGCACATCCCCTGCTGTAATGCCTTCCTTGGTAAGGTCAAACCACAAAATGGTCTCCTTTGAAGTAAAAATAAAACTTGGAGCCCGAGCTAAACCTGGAATATTCAGAAACTATTCTAAGGCTAACCTCCTGCTAGTAAGTGAGAACCTGGCAAAATTTCAAGCCCCCAATAAACCCTGAGAACACTTCTGCCTATGCAGAATTGTTCACAGAAACCTTGTACACACATATTAATAGCTGCATAGAGGTAGCTAAACCCACCAGGAACAAGTACAGAGCTAACTCAAAGTACAAGCCACCCTGGTGGAATCACAAAATCAATCATCTGTATAACAGGAGGAAGACAATCATGGCAAAAATTAGGAGGTGTAGCACCCAGCATGATAAAAGCAGTCTCATCAAACTAAACAAACAACTCAGAGGACAAATAAAGTCTACCAAAGCCAACTTTGAGGTTGTCCTCCCCGGCCAAGGACAACCACAAAGCATTCTTTAGCTATGTCTGCAACCTCAAAGGCAATACACAATTGTGTGCAGAACTCATTGTAAATGAAGCCACATATACTGAGCCAGAAGACATAGCAAACCTCCTGGCTGATAATTTCAGCTCCAACTTTACTCCTATCTCCCCCTCAACCTTCCCTCAGGAAATATTATCAAATATAACTCCCCCTACTATCACTAAGGAACAGGTCCTTAATGCTCTAAGACCAAGAACACTGCATCAATGGGCACAGACAATATCCGAGGATGCCTTCTGAATAGTATGAAACATGACCTATCAGGGCCTCTGGAATTACTATTTAACTGTAGGCTCCAAACAGGCTTTGTGCCTCATGAATGGAAAAAGGCAACAGTCATCCCTCTGTAGAAAGGTGGGCCATCTACAAACCCTAGAAACTACAGACCCATATGTCTCACTAGTCTTATATGTAAAGCCATGGAAAGAATTATCATGGAGATGATCAACAGAGATAAAGTAAACCTCCAGACACTGGACCCAACCCAGTTTGGTTTCATCAAGGGCATATCATGCCTACTCAACCTGGTGGACTTCTTTGAGAAGGTCACCAAAGCAATGGATGAGGGCAAAATTGTTCACACTGCCTACCTTGACCTGACCAAGGCATCTGACACAATACCCCACTCAGGCATTGTTGACAAACTCAAGAGGTTAGGTACAAACCCGTATGTCACTCTGTGGATAGCCAAGTGGCTCACAGACAGGACCCAGGAAGTTAGAATTGGGGAGTCCACCTCTACAAAGAGGCAAGTCACAAGTGGAGTCACTCTGGGATCAGTCTCAGAAGTTAAGGCCAATGTCAGTGGTCTCTGGCTGACTAAATTTGCAGATGATTGCAAATTTGGAGCTCTCATTGAATCTCACACTGACACAAATGTTCTACAGGAGGGACTGACACAGACAAACAACTGGTGTCAGAGTCATGGACTAAAACTAAATGCCAAGAAATGCATAATAGTATCCTTTGGGAAGTCATCCATCCCTGGTTACTATCATATTGACAACATACCCATTAGAGTTGATCCAGTAGTCAGGGACTTGGGGACACACATAGATAGTAATCTAGCCTTTGATCATCACATATCTACAGTGGTGAGGAAATCATTCTATGTTGCACAACTTATAAACAAAGGTATGGCATTTAAGTCCAATGAAGTCGTTGTTCCACTGTATTCAGTGTTTATCTGACCTATCATTGAGTACAATGCCCCTTTTGGTATGTGCCTAACCAGGCATATCCAACAACTGGAATGTCCACAGAGGGTCCTCACTAAAAGAATACATGGCACAAGTAATATGTCCTATGCAGGCAGTCTCAAGGCCCTTTATTCTGTCTCCTACAGGCTTTTGAGGGGAGATCTATGCCTGACATACAGAGCATTGTCAGACCCCACTCTGATGGACCTCCTGCATATCCACAAAACAAACAGCACCAGAATTACCTATTCTAAAGACATAAATCATGCCGGAGAGATAGGTATGTATCCCAGAGACTACCCTGTCTATGGAACAGGCTCCCCATCCACGTGAAGCAGAGTTCCTCCCTAATCCAATACAATTTCAACTTGGACAATTGGATGCGAAACTGGAAATTCATCCCTGGTTTGGCACCTATGTCTCTGATGCAAGCAGGTAACCTGTAAATGGTTCATCTCCCAGGCCCATGCTTACACTTATCAAGAGTATCGAAACTCGTCAAAGATTTGGGATGCATGGCTAGGCTTAATAAGGCCCTTGTGGTTGTTAGCTTAATAAACACCTATGAACCTATATAAGACAGGAGTTTGAGTATGAAATTTAGTTCTGAGAAATCCATAGTAATTGTGGGGATGAAAACTACATTTTAGTAAAGAAATCTATTATTTTATTTTTTTTTCTTTTCAAGTTTGTAGTTACTAGCTACTTTTTTTCCTGTTTTGTTGTTTTCTAAGGAGACAGCAGGCATGGAAAACAGTGGAATTTCGAGTAATAGTGGAGATATAATGTTGTTTACTGATTTAAGTAAGCTTAAATTTCATATGGTCCCCAATGAGCTTAAATGGGTTTTGGGCAGAATCACTATTACTTTGGCTTGGCTCCCACAATCCTTTGGGAATGGGGTAATTCAGGATTTGTTCCAAGAACATACTAGTGAGATGGAGAGCTTGTATGAATAGACTTTAGCACTAAACATTGTGAATTGCTCAACTACTGAACATAGAACTGCACCAGTCCATCTGTTGTTTTCTGTGAGCGATGCAATGATATAGCCTACAAATCATTTTTCAGGTATTAACCATAACTGATAGAAACAGCAAGCATGTGAACTTTTGGAAAACTTGGAGAAGGATTTCTTCAAGTTTATGTCACATAGTTACACAATTTATTTTTTAAGAATGTGTTCATGTTAACAGGGTACCTAAGGGCTTAGGAAGTTTTAAATTCCTTAATAGGTTGCCTGATATGGATCCCGTATATAGTTATGTTTGTGAGTTTTAACAACATGGGAACAGAGCTTCTGAATTTTATGTTAAAATAGCCGAACCAACTGCTTAAAAAAGTATGGCAACTTATTACGTGAACTTTCAGCGCTCTCAGAACATTTTTAGTGAATATGAAATCATGTCCTTTAAACTGGATCAGATTAGCATACCAAACTATAATGGAGAAGAATAAGAATCTGAATTGTGATAGATTAATTTACCATGAGGGCTTATCATAAGCCCAACAATTTTAAAAATAAATATCAAATGTTCTGTAGTTGGCAATACACCTTTTTCTGATTTTACTAATGACTTCCATGTTGATTATAAAATTGAAAATAAAGTTTTTTTTTTTTTTTTTTTAGAATCACAGTGAGTAATATATTCTTTGAAGACAGCCAATCAGCAGCAACACACCAACATGATCTATCAAGATGGCTCTGCAGTATCACGAGATTTGGACATACCAGACTTAAGACAGAAAGAAATAGTAAGCCAAAAGGAGAAGGCAAGGTAACCAGAGATGAAACATCTATGGATTCTTATTTAAAATTTAAGTACAATGCAATTGGCTACCAGCCCAAAATTTGTGTTTTCTAAAGGGCTGACCTTTATTTCTGCAACCAGAATAAATTTAAGTAACACTTCGACAGAGTTAAGACTATATGCTTGCATGTTAAATTTACATCTGCTGCCAGTAGTTAAGCAATGGTGGGGTGAAGGTTCAGCTGTTCTGGGTGCAAAATATTAGATGGCACAATTGAGAAGTGCAGAAGTTACTTCCTTCATTATTTTTTATGGCACTCCATTGTTCTCCTCACTTGTCTTGGATAGCTGAGGAGGCATGGGTCTGGTGTAGGAAGCTAATTGGTACCGGCTTGCTACAGTGCAAGTTAGGAAGTGGGGTGCTATATCTGGAACAGGCAATGGGCACAAGATGAGCCAACTACGGCTGTGCCTGTTACAACATGTTCCACAGGGACAACCATATTGCTTGAACATCAAAAAAGTGCATGTAATCCACCACTAGAGTCACAGGTATGTGACTCTGAAATTAGAGATTTGTTGTCTACACTTCCCGTTTATTAAGTATTTTAATTTGACTTTACAGGAAAGAGATTCCCTAAAAGAATAGAAACATATAGATAGTTTATGCTTCATGAAAGCTGACAAGGACAATGGTCTTGCAGTAATGAATAAGGAAGAACACTTCAACAGTGTGAACATATTACTTAATGATACTATTACAACAAAATGGTAGTGCTTTACATTTTGAAGCATACAAGACATTAGATAATGATTTATTAGACTTGCTTGAGCAGGAATACATTAATTTACAAATATATAATTTTCTACTTTTCCTTAAGCAAAAAAACGTGGCACCTTATGAGGGTTTCCAAAAATCCACAGGAATGTAGACAATTCACAACTTAGACTGATGGCTCAGCCAGTGGACTGAAAAATGGAGCTGTCACTAATGGCTCCGAAAAAATATGAATCGTATTGTGTAGAGACTTTCATCATATATAAAAGACTCTGTAGAACTTTTTGAGCAAGTTGGCTGGATCACGAAACTTTTTGAGCATGTTGGCTACATATGTGTTTGCAGATGATGAGAAGTTTGGTTACAGTGCACATTAATACTTTTATACATTTACACCAAATATGTAAGGATATAGGTATCAAATATGTTAGACAAGATTTAGAAGTATTTTCTAACATCACCACAGCAGACATTAACAAAACTTGTTTGCTGCTAGATATGGTAGTAAGTTATTTTTTATTTAGTAATGAACATTTTTGCAACCTGAACTGAAGGCAATGAAGGCCATTATGACCCCAGTATTTTCCAATATTGTTTTGGGTTGGTGGGATTTGTTCATAGGTTCATAAGTGTTTACTAGACCAATGACCATAGGGGTCTTTTTAAGCCTAGCCATGCATCCCAAATCTCTGACAAGTTCTGATACCCTTGGTAATTGTAAACATGGGCTTGGGAGATGAACCATTTACAGGTTACCCGTGTCCATTAGTGACACAGGTGCCAAACCAGGGATGAATTTCTGGTTTCCCATCCAATTGTCCAAGGTGCACTTGAATTGGGTTAGGGAGGAACTTTGCTTCACATGGATGAGGAGCCTGTTCTATTGATAAGGTAGTCTCAGGGATATATACCTATCACTCCAGCAGGTCCTATTTATATCACATGCAAGGTTTAAGTCTTTAGAATGGCTAATTCTGGTGTGGTTTGTTTGTGGATATGCAGGAGGTCCATCAGAGTGGGGTTTGACAATGCCCTATATTCCCGACATAGATCTCCCCTCAAAAGCCTGTAGGAAACAGAATAGGGATAGAGCCTTGAGGTTTATATACAAACATGTTTTAATTATTGATTTGGTTTCCAAACACAAACATTTTTACAAATAATTTACTTTTTATTAGGAAAGGGAGTAAGAATGTGTTTTACATTTTTATGCGTTTTCTTAAAAGTAGCACTGTTTTTTCTCTTTTAGTGTTAGCAATATTGAGTGCAAGGAACACTTTATAGAGCTGACTACAGCAACAGGCATTTACAAGACAGAAGTCTGAATCCTGTATATCTTGAAAGCTGATGTTGAAAATAATTATTTACATTACAACAGCGATCACCCCAAGGAGATGAAGAACAACGTTGCAAAGATTCAGTTTATAAGATTATCTGGGCTTATTACAAAGGGTTTAGACTTCAGAGAATGTGACTTCTTTATGGAAATGTTCAGAGAGAGAAGATTTGATAAAATGTTTTGGGAAATGTTGTTATGGAAGTTAAATGTAAGATACATATGTCATTCCCTCCTGATTTACACCACCCCATGTTAGTTAATAATACCAAGAAGCAGGGTGAGAGATTAAATTACACTAAATCCTTTACAGTAGACATGCCTGTGGATAGTTGGACTATTACAAATGTGTTAATTAAAAACTGAAGCATCTTGTAGGGAAATTAAGCTTGGCAAATAGATTTTGCTAGGGCCCAAAGTTTATGGCAAAAAAAAAAAGTTACTATCTAGTCATGTGATACTTCCAAGTCACATATACTACGAAAGAGCAAGGGATGTTCAAATGCGTTTGATGTAAGATGTGCAAATGACGGTAAGAGTGCTGAATCTTCCTCACATAAACAAGGTTTATGGTGCTAATGAACACTAAACCTGTATTCATATGGACTGGTTTATGTTGCTTCATGCCTAAAGCTGAGAGACAACATCTACGCAGGTAAGACTAGGAAGCACTTGTAACATAGTTATGGACATATATATTAATTTCAGAAGAAAGATGAAACTGTTTTGTTTTAGCATTTGATTTACTACAATAATTTTAAGTAATTTATATTTTTTAATGTGGACCATGTAGAAGCTGATTTTAAAAATGGAGATATAACAGATTTAGAGATAAAGCAGTTGAACTGGTGAATGGTGTTAGAAGACAGTACATATGACCTGATGTATTACATGACTAGTCTGTTATATAAGGTGCAAGCCTGAGTATGAGATGTACTTCTGAAGTTGTCCATGGCAATCGTGGATGACAGCAAAAAATGCTTTACTAAAGGAATCTGTTGTTTGTTGGCTTTTTCTACTTGGGAGAAGCCTAAATGAGTTTAACACTTTTACCAATTTGAGAGGAGGAAATATAACACCAGTCAGAGAGAAAGCTGGGAATTATTGTGAACTTAAATAGAATTTGCTATTTACCCACCATTTGTTCATTATAAGAGGAGAGTCCTACAGAGACTATAGATTCTTATGTCAGTGTGCTGAATAATCAGGCTGAGGGCTATGAATCTGGTGAGTTGCATGATTCATTAATAAAAGATAGAAGAGTCTGTGGTATACAAAACAATAAAACATGGGACAAGATATTCACAGAAGCAGACCTGACCTTATCAAATGATGTTAATGTGTGCAGATTAAGTTTTATTACAAGCACACAGTTAAAATAATCTATGATAAAATACAATATAATCTGCAACATACCTCCCAACCATACCAAATTACTCGGTATTTACTGAGCTTTGGGGTCCAAATGAAGGGGTGCCACGATTCCCGATTTGCACCCCTTCATTTCCGATTTTTTTGCTTCATTTTTTTAAATTTTTAAAAAAATCATGCTGTCAGAGCTGATGTCATCATGTGCGCAATGACGTCAGCGTCGTCAGGGCTACCAGCCAGTCGGAATTGAGCTCAAGGAGTTCACGTCATTATTTCCGGCTGGCTGCGAGCGGGAATACAGCAGCTGAACCAGGCAGGAACACTAATGACAGTAATGCTCATTTTATTTTTTTCCAAGCTGGCTGCGAGCAGGAATACAGCAGCAATGAGAATTACAGGCAGCAGTACTATCGGTTTTATATTTCCAAATGGCAGGCAGCGCGAGCGGGTAAACGTGGGACGGATAAAGCACTCAGTTGGGGAATTAGGTAAGGAAACAAAGGTGTGTGTGTGTACAAATGCACAAATATACATAAACATTTCTGTAGTGTACTAATATTCATTCTTGAGAGTATAGTGTTTTCATATTGCTTTTTCACTTGATGCCTTGATAGTTGCAGCAAAGTAACAGAGCATAATATTATTCTGGGCAGCCTGATTTCAAATGAAAGAGAATTCATGTATTTTTGTACTACTAAATTCTTAAACTTTGGGGAAAGAAATCTCTTCATGGAGTCCCTGATTTTGACAGACTGGAGCTTGCAAATAAGTAAGCACTTGTAGATGGGCACCAAGCTCATACTAACACTAAAGTGCAAGGTGTTAATGAAAAGCATTGCAGGGCAGAAGGCTGTGGTGATGTTTTCCTTCATTTTCTCCTTAAAAAAAACAACACTCATTTTCTCTTATAACCTTTGCTGTGCATTCCATAATTATTTTGGTGGTCCTGAATTTCAGCTTTGACCCCTTTAAAGTAGAACATTCCTACTTCCTTCTGCATAGTATTCTAAGTTCTGACACATTATATATACAGCATGCACTGCATCACAAATGTCAATAAAGCATCAATCAGTGTGTTGTGTTTCAGTATGCATCTGAGTTCTAGCAGTTTGGAACACAGGCTTGTGGATTTCAAACAAACCTTCATTTATATGCAAATGAGGCTCTTGTAAAGCAGTCCTTCTGAAGCTTTGATGTCACCAGAGCAACGGATCAGAAGACAGCAAAAGGGGCATGATGTTTTCAGTGCCATGATCTATTTGTATTCCATTCAAACTTTGCAAAAGCTTGAAAACATAACTCACTTTTCTTAATTTTTAAGGGTGTCCCTTATTCTGCATGAAAAACTGCCATCGGTTCTTAAATACATATGTTTCTGCCAAGGAAAATTAATGATTCTAGAAAGCATTCTATCATATGCAAATCATTTTCAGTCAGTGAGAAATGTTTTAATTTTAAGGCTTTGTCCACAACACTGTTCATCTGTCTCTGATTTTTTTATGCCCTGTCATTGATGTTTATGGTAGAGGGCTGAGAATAGCTCTACAGAAACTGTTGTAATGCATTTCACACAATTGGTGCCCCTTATAACCTTTATGCATAACAAAAAGCTTTTCAAAATGTATCTTCTCATTAGAACATGAGAAAAAAAAGAAAACGTTTATTTGAGCTGCTGATCTTTAAAAATAAAATAAATAAATCCATATTTTGTGTGTGTGAAAATGCCCCCAATGTAATAATACCTGGTGGCTAGAGGTATTTGGGCTCAAACCCTGTAGCTTTGGTACAGGGTAAAAGGAGCCTAAAGTCCCTAGCCAGTACTATTTCTGACTTTGCCCAGATTTTTTTGTGCTAAGAGTTGAAAGCTATGGTAAGACGTGCAAACACAATTTATATACCCTCATTATTGGCTTTGTTGTTTATCCAGGTTTTTTGTGCTAAGAGGTTGAGAGCTATAGTGAGAAGTGAAAACTGAATTCACTAAATGATAGCCATTAAGTTTCAGTCTTCCTATTTTTTCAAACTGCTGATTTAGCATAGTAGTATGTTGCACTGACTGTAATATATAGGGTTCTGGTTTCAAGACTTGTCAGTAACATGCATGGTGATAGCACAAAATTTTATTCTAGCAACTTTCCAAAATTATACAAACAATGTTTAAAATGTGTCCCTGGTTTTTGACCTTTTGCCCCCCCCCCAAAAAAAAAAAACTTTATTTGAAAATAAGTGTGAGAAGCTGTGCAAGATGCCTATGGCTTACACTACTGTTATTCTGTTTATAGTTTGGGTGTGGAAGTAGACTTTTATGATAGAAATGTTCTGAAATGGGCAGTTTTGTAATTATTGGTTCATGCATTTTTTTCATTGCCTACAGTACAGCCTATTGGAAAAATGTTCATTCAAACAAATTTAAAATGCACTCTAACAAGTGTGCTGTATTATACAAGGAATATAACTTAGGAAGGTATATCAAAGAAAAGAACCCATGTATGTTTCTTGTTTTGTGTGCAACGGGTCAATGATTTGAAAACAGCCCAAAGGTAATCTTTATCCACCACTGGTCAGATGCATTTTCTTTGTATGTGGTGTGGGTTTCAATGCTGTTTCAATGAATGTGAGTTTCAAGGGCAGAGATGTTTTAATGCCAAGTCTATTTTCATTGTGAGACTGTATTGCTTTGTTTATCAGATGTCTGTCAGTGTTTGTGCATTGATGTGCTGCAAAATGTAAAAATAAAATCCAAATAATCACTGATTGTAGAAGTAAAGCAGTATGCACACATTAGTGTTTATGGTAAATGGGGCGAAATAGCCAGGTAATAGGACATTGGAATCTGGTGCCATACTTTGTTCTTCAGTTTGCACTTGAAAGTTGGTATCCCACAACTCCATCGGAGTGGGTGGGGCTACATAATTATGTATGCAAATTAGACGTTAATCAGCATACAGATTTGTACTTATTTTTCATGGGCCTTGTCCAGATTTTTGATGTTTCCAGGTTGAGAGGTATGATCTGCAAGATAAGACATGCATTTGTACCTATTCCAAATACCTGAATAAAGTGACTAAACATAGCATTGTCTATTTCTAATAGTTAATAAAGTTGTCTCAGACATGACAAATGCTGCACTCGTCTCAATACTATATGCAAAACAGAATTTCTGGCAAATAAACTTAGACGAAGAAAGCTCCAAACTGTACACATTTAATACATCATTAAGAAGGAACAGATTCCTTATACTATGAGAAATTAACTTAAAAAGCATATGAGAAACAGATGTAAATATTTTGTGAACAATAACAGCTATTAAAATTGTACAAACAGCAACAGTGACATTAATCTGTGGATTCATAGTCTTCCCATAAATACTGGATTATAATGCATACAAACCCAGAAATGCTGGTGTTATATTTCCATATCTCAATATATTGTGATATTTTCAGAAATATGATAACATATGCTCAACTGCATAATTAGCTGTATAAATAACACAGAGTATCATTTGATATGAGAGTGGTAAGCACTAGGTAGCCTATCTACCACAACAGGAGTGGTTTGTGGCCCAGAATTTGTAGCTTATTGGCCGTTTGGGCAGTTTTTCCATCTCTTTCAACTTTCTGGTTTAAAAGCCCGCATTGTGCTTGTTTCCTGCCTTTCTTGTAACTAGTCTAGTCCAGATACATATTTGCTGTATTCCAGGACTGTTTGTAAGCTTCTGAGCGGTGCCAAAGTTTACTCTTCAATTTATCCCTTAGATCTGCTAGTTCTCTCCTCTCCTGCACTTTTACTAGCTTATTAGTCTAGCACTTTACCATGCCAGACTTCTTGTAGCAATTACTGTAGCATGCAAAAGTCCTACCAGCACTAAACGTTCTACAAGAGACAGCTCTAGTACTTATTACTAATTCCCACCCCTCCAGGCAAGTCTAAAGGTCAGCCCCCCTGCCTTCACATAAAAACATAAACCACACACCCATCTTCATGGAAGCTCTCAATAAAAGTCTACCCAAACAGCAGAGACCTCCAAGGCAGAAACGGACTTGACCACTACAACACAACAATAATCATGACACACACAACTCTCCTAAACAGTGTGCCACTCAACCAAAGCCCCTAAGGCAAAACAGCATGTCCAGCACACTAGTCATAGGTGACTCGATAGTGAGGCACACTAATGTCCCACTCACTAGGCTGAATAAGGAGAAAGTAACAGTCAGCTGCCAGGATCAGCCACATAATGTATGCTCTCAGGTCTCTCAACAACAGGTACAAATAAGACTCTGTCATTGTACATGTGGGTGTGAATCACCTGAGATGTACCTCCCTGGACTACATAAAAAGAGACACGGAGGAGTTCTCAGATTATGTAGCCCAGACGGGTATGACCCTAGCCCTGAGCAGGATCCTACCATCACCCAAAATGATACCACAGTACAAGCAGAAAATGATTGTTTTCAACAATTGGCTATGTTTCTGGTGTCATTCTAAGGGGATCCAATATCTGTCTGCCTGGGATGACATGACTGACAGACCTCGATGCTTTTCCAGAGATGGCCTATATCTGTCACCTCTGGGATTCCGGATACTGGTCAAGGTACTTGCCACCCCTAGAATGTCTTTTTTAGGTGGTGTTCCAAAGACCAAATTACCACTGTAACAGCTACAAACAAATGCAATCTGAGGGTCATGCTGCTCAACACTATAAGTCTAAATCTCAAAATGCACTCACTTGAAGCACTCCTTAAAATGGAGAACATCGATATTTGTGCTGTAACAGAGACCTGGTTCAAGGCAGCAGAAAGCACCCCTGCACTACCAGGCTATAACTTATTCCACACCTTTCGGCCCCAGAACTTGGACCGAAGTTCCAAAGGCAGTGGTGTTTTCATATTCATAAAGGATGTGCACACCTCCAGACTGGCAGCTCAACATAGTGCATCAGAGATACTTCAGGTGCAGCTAACATTGGGTAAGACAGAGATTCAGCTTGTAGCCTCTTACAGGTCCCCAACCATGTCCAAAGGCACTCACTCCATGTTCCTAAGCACCCTGGAGAATATTAGGGTCCAACCTAACACTCTCATATTGGCCAACTTCAGCTACCCCTCCATTAACTGGGAAAACTACTCATGTACCAATAGACTTGCCCAACATTTCCTGGAATTCATTAATTCCAATGCCCTGGACCAGCTCGTTCTTACCCCCACTAGAGATAGCAACATCCTTGACCTGGTCATTACTAACATGGGTGACCATTGCTCTACACCAATAGTCAACGCCTCCCTGGTTAGAGACGACCACAAACTAATCACCTTGGAAATCCCCCCCCCCCAGCAAAGGTAACCACCACGAAAAACTTCTCCAAAGCTAACTTTGGGCTCGTAAGAACAGAAGTGGCTAACTTCACGGCACCCATGCAAATGGAGAATAGTTGCATGACTGTCAAATCATACACCAATGCACTGTACAAACATGTACACAAATACATGGATCTCGCCATACCCAACAGAACCAAGACACTCTACTCCAAAAAAAGGAAGCCAATCTGGCAGTCCCCTGCCATAAACAAATTCTACAACAGGAGGGGGAAACTGATGCGGAATAAGGTTAAGTCCCAAGACTGGAAAAACTCCCTTATCAGCCTCAACAAAAAGTTGAGAACCCTCATCAAATTCTCTAAAGCTAGCTATGAAGACAGAGTTGCAGCAGATAGTAAAGACAACCACAAGGCCTTCTATAGTTATGTAAAGAACAGCCACGGCATACCCAGATCTGCTCTGAGCTACTGCACAATGGTACCTCTTATACCGAGCCAACAGATATTGCCAATATACCGGCCAACAGATTCAGTGCCAACTTTACTCCTGCCCCCCAAAGGACAAATCACAATACCAGTAGATTGCCAGGCACCCAGTATTACTGCTGCACAGGTTAAAACAGCACTGTCCAAGGCCAAGAATACAGCTTCTATGGGACCTGACAATATCCCTAGCTGTGTTCTACATGAACTACAGAGTGAACTGGCACATCACCTGTGTGCCCTGTTCAATCACAGCCTTACCTCAGGCTCTGTTCCTACCAAATTGCGTACTGCTATAATCATCCCTCTCCACAAAGGAGGAGCAACTACAGACCCTGTAAACTATCTCCCCATTAGCCTGACAAGTCTGATATGCAAAGCTATGGAACGCATCATCATGGACCTAATTAACAAGGATATAGGGAATCTCCAAACTCTGGATCCCACACAGTTTGGTTTTGTGAAGGGTAGATTATGCCTGCTCAACTTGGTCGACTTCTTTGAGTCAGTCACCAGAGCTATGGATGAAGGCAAGGTGGTTCATACAGTATACCTTGATCTGGCCAAGGCCTTTGATGCCATTCCCCACTAGGAATCATAGAAAAACTCACTAAGCTAGGTATCAACCCCTATATCACTAGCTGGGTTGCAAACTGTCTCACAGAACCCACAGTGTGAAAGTAGCTGACTCCAAGTCAGACTGCTGACCAGTCATGAGTGGAGTCCAACAGGGATCAGTCCTGGGTCCTCTCCTGTTTGGTATCTACTTCTCAGAAGTCCAGGCCAACACAAAGGGACTCTGGCTGACAAAGTTCGCAGACGATTGCAACTTGGGAGCCATTCTAAATCCCAAGTGATGTTGACATCCTACAGAATTCCTACAGGAAAGCTCAATGCCAAAAAATGTGTCATCATCCCCTTTGGGAAAAACCCAATTCCCATGAACTACCACATTGATTGTAGTCCACTGAACACAGAAGGTGTTATAAGAGATCTGGGAACACAGGTTGACAGCAACCTCTCTTTTGACCACCACACTGTCACTGGTGGTCAGAAAGTCCTTTTATGTGGTACATCCTATTACTAAGGGTTTTGCATCCAGGAAGAAAGAGATCATTGTCTCCCTCTACTCTTCCCTCATTAGGCCAGTCATCGAGTACAATGCCCCATTTGTCATGTACCTCTTTAGACACCTGCAACAACTGGACAGGCTGCAAAAGTACCTCACAAAGAGGACCCTAGGCCTTAAACACATGTCCTATATGGGCAGACTAAAAAAAAAACTTCAACTATACTGTCTCATATCGCCTACTTAGACACAATCTCTGCTTGACTTACAAAGCCATGTCTGACCCAAGTGCTACATCAAGAAATCCCAATCCGTCCGCACCATACGCTCCAGAGACCTCAACCTCATTATTACAATCAACAGAACATGCTGGAGGGACAGTTTCATAACCCAGATACTGCCCATGCTATGGAATAGACTTCCCATACATGTCAAACGGAACACCTCACTGGCCCTATTCAAGAGAAATCTTGATGAGTGGATGGGAAATAGAAAATTCACCCTGGGGATCACTCCAGTGGCTCTACTCAACAGAGGCACTGGAAACTAAGGTAAATTGGCATGATGCCAAGGTAGTCCTATGGGCTAGGCTTGTAAAGGCTCCAGGGTCATTAGCCTAGTACACACATATGAACCTATGAAACTATATGTGCAACTTACAGAACAAAAATCAAAGGCAGTTTTCTTTAGTGACATTCAAGGTTTCACCGGATGACATGCGATGGTTACTAAGTCACTTGTTTTAAGTACTTATGGAAATATTGCTTATATTCATAATTATTTTACACACAAGTATCAGCAAATCTAGCATAATGTGATATAAATGGACATTCACTATAAGATTTTATCTCTCGCAGTATCAAATTTCACACCATACCCCTCAAAAGCATGTAGGAACTGTGACACCCATGCACTGGCCCAGCAATCAAGGAGCCTCAATCCTCACCACTAACATCAGTGAGGGGCGCCCATATAGGGAAAAGGATAACAAATACACACACAGTAAAATACAATTTCCCTTAGGAACACACAAAGATCACAGTCAGTCTGTGGATGGTTTCTCCCTTTCTCTCCAGATCCCCAATAAGACTCCCCACTGGCACAGCTACAGGGTCCGGATCTCAGCCTAGTGGGCAAGCTGAAACCTCCAGCACCCACTGTGTACAACCAGTGGTTCGTGTCTTTGCCCAAGTAGCTGACACACACACAGAGTTATATACAACCACACAGACACTCCTGGGGAAGGCTGGCACAGGTTCTCCAGCTGTGTCCCTTTTACCCAGACTATACGGTAGAAAACACTGCCACCACCCACTAATATTTATCAGCTAACCAAAAGGCCCTTATGAAAGGGTGTCCAATTATTTTGTGCAATATTATTATCCAAATGGTAAGTGCAATTGAACAGTCAAGGCTTATTTGGAGTGACTTGGCCAGAATCACTATATACATGCAAGTACTGTATTATTAAATTATCTCTACACAAAATAGCCACAGTTGAAAGGTTTAAAAATATTTAATAATAAATAATAAAAACACAAGACAATACTTCTTACTACACAGTGCTAGTCAAATGTTCAGACACAGGAAAACGCATAAAATAATACAGTAGAATAGTTCTGACATCAGTACTGAAAAAACACTTTAGAAATAGCTAGGAATTAAGAAGATTAGACTAAGAGAAACACTAATGTCTAAGATCCTACTTACATACAGACACAGACAGAGTGGTGAGTTGGATGTTCTCAAGACAAATGCTCTAATGCTCACATTCTTTCTGTCCTTAATTTGATAACACAGTACCACTGATTAATTTCAGATTACATCATATATTTCTGTTTCCCAGGCTAACAGAACTCAGAGGCTAATAGCTCTTTTGATCTTGCAGCTGGTCAGAAAGCCAGAGCAATAAAAGAAATTATACATGTAAATTCTAGTCATTAACTCTGGCCACAAAACAATAGGCAGAATGCCTCCCTCTAGACATCTTGGTTCCGAGGTTTATATCAAAGAATTTCACAATGCTTGACTTATCAGCTTTGATACAGCAGAGTGCACTATTGTTACATCTTTGCAGTTCCATGTCTAACAGTATTTTCTTCCATTTAGAAGAACAAGCCTGTGGCTTATATTAATATTTACAAATGACAGAATTATCTATAAAAGTCTATCTGGCTAGGCTGGCAGCCTTCACCTATCTTCACAGGAACTATCAGTCATGAAAACAGGAACATAAATATGAATAATAAGTGATAAACCATGATTAATTTCTCTAATGCAGGACATCCTAGATTAACAAATTTAGTGTTATTTTGCTAAAAACTCCTTGACGTTTCTAATAGTGCCTATTACTTGCTGTAAAGTCACTTAATTAAAGAAGTCTGGATTCCATAAGATGCTACAGTTGTTAAATAAAAGTGTACAATAGGTGCTATAGGTGTGAATGAGTTAAAGCTTGGGAGGTGTTATATACAACTGATCATCTATTAGTGTAGTTTGAATACAAGAAGATCTTCTGATCATGATAGAAGACTGACATATTTATGCGACAATTTAAGTTAAATAACAACAAATGTAAAAAATGTGACATGTCTGAAATACAAGTGACAGTTTATAATATGTGATGGACTGAATCCCGGTATAGGAAAAGTAGCAATAATGGAAATGTCAAAGCCAGAGCTTAAACCAACATGAGGGCTTCTAGACATACTGCAGTATCTTGCAAAGTTTGTACCTAATTTGTCTAAGACAATCACACTTCTAAGAAGCTGTTAGGGTGTAACATTTCAACAAATCTATGAACAAAATAATTTCTGAAATACTCAAGAAATGAGCCATGGATATACTAGTTTAAAATACTATACTGTTCATGAGCTAGTTGTACTGCAAATAAATTTCAGTCAGGATGTAAATGGAGCCGTGAACACAGAAAAGAGCATACCAGTTGCCTATGAATAATGAGCATTTATAGATTCATAAAATAGAGGTGTTCATGCAGAAAGGAACTGTTAACAATAATGCATGGTTTTTAAAAAACTCAACAAATATGTCTGTGGTAAAACACATTTAGGTGGAAATGGACTATAACCCTTGCAAGGCAGGTTATTTAAAAAATTTTTAGGACTGCAAACAATGTTGCTTAAGCAACAGAAAAATATCTGAAATTGGAATACTAACCAATCAAGGAACTATACAAAGCAAATTATGCTAGGTAGGGAGTATTTACTATAAAATTGTGAATAACTGTCAGAATTACAGTCTTTCTTTGAAAATACTGCAGTTACCAATGGTAGAAGAAAAAGTAAAATGAATAAAAATAAAGAAAAAAGAAACTCAAAAATGCATCGACACTTACCTTGGAATTCCGTTAAAGAAAGGCATTACAAGGAAAGCGCAACCCATTTAAAAACCACTAGTAAGGAAAGAAATTAATTTTTCTTTTTCTTTCAAGTAAAAACTTGTGCCCAGCCAGGGTTACATTTTCAAAGCAAACAAGACAATGATGTACTTTTTTGTTTCTTGAATATTTCTATAGAAACCAAAAGACTGGGAAATGTGAGATGGATCAAAACAGAGACAAGAAGCGGCAACTGCATATAACGTCAGGCAGCCAAACATTAATGTGTGCATGCAAGTTCAAAGTTGAAAACATATTTAAAAAACAGTGGAATATGTGAAAGTAATAGCATCTTATCAGAATGACCAACTTATCAATAATTTCATGAAATGTGAATGACACTGTAGGTATGGACAAGAAGCAAAGAACATTGAATTATATTAAGAAATAAAGGAACAAACAGCAATGTTAACCAAGACACACTTAGAAATGAGCATGTGGATTTGGCAAAGATATGATTTCAGAATGGTAATTCAACAGAGTATAAGGGACAAAAGAAAAAGGGACTTAATACTGATTGTGAGAGAGGCTCCAATAATTATGAAAAAGAAAACAATAGTTGATTTGTGGTAATAAAGGGTAATTGGTAAAGGAAAGAGGATTAGATAGCCACGTATTTACAGTTCACCTAAAACTGCTATTACAGAACTTAAGAGAATTATGGAAGAGGTAATTAGCTTTC
Organism: Protopterus annectens; assembly: GCF_019279795.1. Taxonomy (NCBI): domain Eukaryota; kingdom Metazoa; phylum Chordata; order Ceratodontiformes; family Protopteridae; genus Protopterus; species Protopterus annectens. Next base: position 717,196,757 of record NC_056727.1, on the reverse strand, counting down.
AGCAGGGAATATTATTCATGGGTGGGGACTGGAACTTGATATGCAATAGTGAAGATTTATCAGAGGGACCTAGAAGGGAAAATATAACAAAGGAGGGTTGATTTTTGAAGCAATATATGAAAATACTTGGGAAGCAAGATGTGAAATTAGTAGCAGGAACCCAGACAGAATTTATATATCATTTCCCAAGGTGCGATAACTAGTTTAGACTAAACAGAAATTACATTTCACAGGAGCATGCAAGGGTATTTAATGGAAAGCTCTGGAACACATCCAATGAATATTTCAGATGACACACCAATAAAAAACATGAGAAACATGCAGGATAATCAAGTAAAGAGATACTGATGCTTCCCTACTTACCTGTTTAAGAATTGTTGGAATTTAAGGAATGTGTAGTAGAAATGAATCGATGGTTGTTAGAAAAGATACACATTTCTTCAGAAGCAATAGTCAAGGAGTGGGATAAAATGAAACTGGAATTTAAAAATATAGTAGATATGAGAGGTTAAAGTATTGCAGATGAAGGGGAATCTTACAGAATAAGATAAGCAGAAATTGCTGAGTACTAAAGGGAAAATAAAGAAGTATTTAGATAAAATAAAGAGATTAGAAAGATTGTTAAGCAAGTATTTTTTTAACAATCACACAACAAAAAAAAATTAATAGCCCAACGACTTAAGCAACAGAAAATAGAAAAGACTGTTGCTAAACTTAAGGAAGCTATGACTAGAAACATGACCACAGACCATTTAGAAGTATTAGAGATTTGTATGGAGCAGAGGAATCTAGAAATCAAGAAAATAGACAAATGAAATATTTATCCCTGAACCTACTTCATGTCTCACACCTGTATGAAATTGTACTGTGAATATGTATAGGATAAAACTATATAGTGATTACTGTTATACAGTATGTCATTGCTGTTACTGTGACTATGTATAGGATAAAACTGTACTGTGATTACTGTTATACTGTATGTTATTACTGTTACTATGACTATGCATAGGATGAAACTGTATGTGATTGCTGTTATACTGTATGTCATTGCTGTTACTGTGACTATGTATAGGATGAAACTGTATGTGGTTACTGTTATACTGTAGGTTATTACTGCTACTGTGACTATACATAGGATGAAATTGTATATGATTACTGTTATACTGTATGTTATCACTATTACTGTGACTATTTATAAGATGCAACCATATGTGATTACTGTTATACTGTATGTTATTACTGTTACTGTGACTATGCATAGGATGAAACTGTATATGATTACTGTTATACTGTATGTTATCACTATTACTGTGACTATGTATAAGATGCAACCATATGTCACTGCTGTTATACTGTATGTTATTACTGTTACTGTGACTATGTACAAGATGAAAATGTATGTGATTACTGGTATATTGTGTATTACTGTTAATGTGACTATGTATAGGATGCAACTGTATGTGATTACTATTATACTATATTTTACTACTGTTACTGTGACAGTCTACAGGATGTAACTGTATGTGATTACTGTTATACTGTATGTTATCACTATTACTGTGACTATGTATAAGATGCAACCATATGTGATTGCTGTTATACTGTATGTTACTGTGACTATGTACAGGATGAAAATGTATGTGATTACTGGTATACTGCATGTTATTGCTGTTACTGTGACTATGTATAGGATGTAAGTGTATGTGATTACTGGTATATTGTGTATTACTGTTAATGTGACTATGTATAGGATGCAACTGTATGTGATTACTATTATACTATATGTTACTACTGTTACTGTGACAATCTACAGGATGTAACTGTATGTGATTACTATTATACTGTGTGTTATTATTATTACTGTGACTATGTACAGGACAAAACTGTATGTGATTACTGTTATACTGTGTGCTATTACTGTGACTATATACACAATGAAACTGTATGTGATTACTACTATACTGTGTGCTATTACTCTTACTGTGACCATGAATAGGATGAAACTGTATTGTGATTACTGTTATATTGTATGTTATTACTGTTACTGTGACTATGTATAGGATGAAACTATATGTGATTACTGTTATGCTGTATGTTATTACTGTTACTGTGACTATAGATGTAACTGTATGTGATTACTGTTGTACTGTGTATTATTACTGTTACCGTGACTATATATAGGATGTAACTGTATGTGATTACTGGTATACTGTGTGTTATTACTGTTAATGCGACTATGTATAGGATGTAACTGTATTGCAATTACTGTTATACTGTATGTTATTACTGTTACTGTGACTATGTATTGGATGAAACTGTATTGTGATTACTGTTATACTGTATGTTATTACTGTTCCTGTGACTTTGTATAAGATGAAACTGTATTGTGAATACTGTTATACTGTATGTCATTGCTGTTACTGTGACTATGTATAGGATGAAACTGTATGTGATTACTGTTATACTGTATGTTATTACTTTTCCTGTGACTGTGTATAGGAAGAAACTTAATGTGATTACTGTTATACTGTATGTTACTACTGTTACTGTGACTATGTATAGGATGAAGCAGCATGTGATTGCTGTTATACTGTATGTTATTATTCTTCCCGTGACTATATATAAAATGTAACTGTGATTACTGTTATATTGTATGTTATTACTGTTACTGTGACTATGTATATGATGAAATTGTATGTGATTACTGTTATACTGTATGTTATTACTGTTACTCTGACTAGGTATAGGATGACACTATATGTGATTACTGTTACACTGTAAATTATTACCATTATACTTAATGCATTTCTGGCATTTTTATCGTACATAAACCTTTTGGAGCTTTTCTCCTCGGGTCTCCACTGAAAAAGGGGAGCTTTTCTCCTCGGGTCTCCACTGAAAAAGGGCTTTTGCCCAGTTGGACTAATCTGTTTAACAAATGTCATATAAATAAATAAATACATACATATGCAGAGACTACTGGAAGATAAGGCTCAAGAATTAATATCTACGATGGAAGGGGATAGCATAAAGAGGGTGTCATATAATCAAGCAACATGGAAGTTTCTAAAGCATATGGTACTCATGTGGAAGTTTGGAAGTCAGGAAGGAAGAAATGATCAACATTTGGATGGTTATGTTTAGCAATATTTTAAGAGTAGCGACAGTACCAGCATCTTGGAAGAAAGCTGTCATGGTTGTACTACTGAAACAGGGCAAAGCCCCTTTAAATCCAGCTTCATATAGAACATTTTCAATTCTGAACCATAATTATAATTTGTTTATATATATACTAGCAAATAGAATGGCTAAGGTGTTGCCAAAACTGACAGATAATGGATCACTAAGGTTTGGGGAGGGGCAAACATTTTGACAACATTAACTGAATGATGATCTAGAAGGAAGCAGATTGCAAGATGACTTCACTATTGTTGGTGGGTCCTAATGCAGAGAGGGCATTCAATAGTTGGAATTTTTAAGAGAAAGGCATTGGCAACATTTGCATTTCCGGACAGAATAATGGGATTAATTAGGAAGATATGAAGCATAAGAGGCAAGGATTAAGGTGGCAAGGTCTCTCTCTGATAAGTTGTGTATGAATACAGGAACGAGGCAGGGGAATCCTTTTTCCCCTTTGTCATTTGCCTTATACTTAGAATCACTGCCAAAAAAAAAAAAGGGGACAATCAAATTCAGGGGTATAACTGGTATGGTACTCACGTAAAACAAGACAATTTGCAGATGATATTATTTTGTATTGTATACATCCAGAAAATTATATCTCAGTGCTGTGGAACATTTTGAGGCAGTATCGATTTTTTCAGGTCACAAAATAAATGATTAAACAAAGGCCATAGAAGTAAACTATGCTTCCATGTATTAATTGGTTCAGCAGTACCCTTATTTATGGGGATATAAGATGCAGTATTTAGGTTTTGGATCAAAAAAGGATTGTATTATGGACAATAAGGATATGTGGGGACAAAATAAAAAAGACAATACAAAAACAGAAAAGTTGGAAATCTCAATACGGATAGTACGATACAAGTAGGGAAAATACTTATAGTCCATTTAATACTATATACAAGTCAGGTACATTTTTATTAATTAGAGGAGAAGCTATGGTTTATAATTAATAAAGAATAGAATACATTTAGTTTGGGAGGGCAAGAGGGTAAGGATTAAATTGGATATGTTGTTTCTACTCACAGAACAAGGTGGTTTAGGATTACTATATTTGAAGGGATACTTTAGAGGTCCATATTAAAAGGTTCATATACATGACACAAACAGAGGACTACAAATCAAAGTGGAAAGAAATGATATTTGAACAGTGGGGTTACAGGATTTTGAATGCAGGTCCTTAATGAAAACAGTAACAACCATACAGAATGTTATATTAATAAAATAGCAGAAAGTATTTTGAGAAGTCAAACTGGAAACAAAGAAAGGACATTTTACCAATAGGGATGACTGCAAGTAGGGGCTTTGAAAATAGGTAGGAGGGCAATGGAACTTATTGGAGAAAATTGGGAAAGGAACTAAGGTACTGGGTGCAAATAACTAGGGTAGTAAAAATCATAGCATGGGATGAGGCCAAGTAGACGTTTGAACTGTGGGTTTCAGAATGCCTTCCCTAACAAAAACTGATAACACAGAATAGGAAGACAGAAATATTTAGGGGAGTGTTAAATGAATGACCAGCTCTGGTTGACATTATAGCTGAATCTAGAGCAGAAGCTGCAGTTTAAAAATGGATAATTAGTAGGGCATACAAAATAATGCAAGATAACTATAAGAATCAATCAAAATAGATTAGAAAATACTTTGTAAGGAAAATGGTAAACCAACAAAATGTGAAGTGCAAACCACCCAAAAAAACTCCGGTACCACCAATGAGCGACACAATCCAAGTAGACACCACGTAATTAGTCCAAGAGTTTAATCCACATTACGCCAAGACATACAATCCAAACGACAAGACATATAGAAAAAACAAAGTACTAATCTATGATAGCACCCATGGACACGCTTTCAACCATAAAAAGCTGGTCTTCCTCAGAACTGCTAGGGAAAGCGTTCTATCCTGTTTAAAACAACTTTTTGGCGCCAGAAAGAGTATCACTTCTTAAAGGCACAACAACTTGCTTGATAAAATCTGACAAAACCTAACAAAACCTACTTGTTTTGCACACAGAACTATACATATTAACATTAAATTCACCCCAAATGACTTAATTTAAAAAGGTAGTCATAACCAACTTGTATATACAAAACATTATTGTAGTGTCTATGAAATATTAATATTAATATAGTACTACACAGGCTAATATATTCATAAAAAACCTACATATTAAATAAGATATACAAAAATTAAAAAAATTGTTTCAATAGAAACTTAATACACTCATTGTCTAAAAAAACAAGATAATAAATTAATATATTTCATATAATCAACATATCCTATATGTTAAAATTCTTTGGCGTTTTGCGTGTCCATGGGTGCTATCATAGATTAGTACTTTGTTTTTTCTATATGTCTTGTCGTTTGGATTGTATGTCTTGGCGTAATGTGGATTAAACTCTTGGACTAATTACGTGGTGTCTACTTGGATTGTGTCACTCATTGGTGGTACCGGAGAAAATGGTAAACCACTAAACAAAGGAATGAGTGTAGGATATTTGTATGGCTTCCAAGTATACAACAATGGTGTAGGATTTTTACATGGAAGTGTATGCGTGGGTATTATATACCCCATGTAGACTGCAGAGAATGTTTCCACAGATAGACAGCAATTGTTGGAGGTATGATGGGAAAGAGGGGAGTATTTGGGAATATCTTTTTTGGGAATATAATGAATTGTTAGAATTTAAAAATTCCCTGTATGGTACATGGTACATTGTCAGATATGTTGTAGGGGGAGGGGGTAAATTACTGTAACTAAAGAAATAATTATTTTGAGTTAGGATAGAGAAATTGAATTGCCTAGTATCATAGACTCATAGCTTAGTACTAAGCTAATTGCCATTGTGGGCCATTTTAAGCCTAGCCAATTATCCCATTTGAAAATCAAATCCTGCACCTTGTATCTGTAACGTGAAGGTCTTGACAATTATGACACCCCCCCGCAGCAACACTTTACATAGATTCACAGCTTCAGATGTAGTAAGGTCCTACTATGTTTAATGCTGCTGGTTATAAAAAAGCAATTGCTAAAAAATGGAAATTAAAAGCTAACCCAATTGTAACAGAATTACTGAGTGTAGTAACAGAGATAAAAGAACTGGAGATGATCTTTAGAAAAGAAAAAAAGGAGTGAAATTTCAGGGAAGGCAGAACTTGAGCAATTTAAAGTAATGTTAAACTGAAGAATAATTGTTATGAAATAAACCATGTATGTATAATACATGAAAATAAATCTGTGCAATAATGGTTTATTTACTTTTTATTTTACTGTGTCCTATGTGAAGTTAATAAAACAACCAGCAAGATAATAGTTCCCAAGTAAATGGAAAAGGTAAATAAACGTTTGAAAAGATATATGAGCAACATCTTTGAATAGTAAACAAAGAGTAAGAAATATATTAACTTCATAGCTGTTTACTAGGCTAATGACTGCAAGGACCTTTTTAAGCCTAGCCATGTAGCCCAAATCTTTGACGAGTTCTGATACTCTTGATAAGTGTAAGCATGGGCCTGAGAGATGAACCATTTACAGGTTACTTATTTGCATCAGAGGCAAAGGTGCCAAACCAGGGATGAATTTCCGGATTCGCATCCAACTGTCCAAGTTGCAATTATATTGGATTAGGGAGGAACATGAATGGGGAGCCTGTTCCATAGACAGGGTATTCTCTGGGATACATACTTATCTCTCCTGCAGGTCCTATTTATATCACAGACAACATTTAAGTCTTTAGAATGGGTAATTCTTGTACTGTTTGTTTTGTGTATATGCATGATGTCTATCAGAGTGGGGTCTGACAATGCCCTGTATGCCAGGCATAGATCTCCCCTCAAAAGCTTTTAGGAGACAAAATACAGGGATAAGGCCTTGAGGCAGTCTGCACTGGAATATTACTTATGCCCTGTATTCATTCAGTGAGGAACCTCTGTGGACATTCCAGTTGTTGGATATACCTGGTTAGGTACATACCAAAGGGGGCATTGTACTCAATGATAGGTTTGACGAATGCCAAATACAGTGGAACAATAACTTCCTTGGACTTAGATGCCATATCTTTGTTTATAAGTTGTACAACATAGAATGATTTCCTCACCTCTGCAGACATTTGATGATCAAAGGGTAGATTGTTATCTATGTGTGCTCATAAGTCCCTGACTACTGGGTCAACACTAAGGGGTGTGTTGTCAATATGATAGTTACCAGGGATGGATGACTTCCCAAAGGATACTATTATGCATTCCTTGGCATTTAGTTTTAGTCCATGACTCTGATACCAGTAGTTTGTCTGTGTCAGCCCCTCCTGGAGAACATTTGTGTCACTGTGAGATTCAATGACAGCTCCTAATTTGCAATCATCTGCACATGTAGTTAGCTAGAGACCACTGACATTGGCCTTGACTTCTGATAAGTAAATGCCAAAAAGGAGCAGTCCAAGAACTGACCCCTGAGGGACACCACTTGTGAAGGGCCTCTATGTAGAGGTGGACTCCTAAATTCTAACTTCCGGGGTCCTGCTGTGAGCCAGTTGGCTATCCACTGGGTGACATGCGGGTTTATACCTCACCTCTTGAGTTTGTCAACAATACCAGAGTGGGTTATTGTGTCAAATGCCTTGGCCAGGCCAAGGTAATCAGTGTGAACGACTCTGCCCTCATCCATTGCTTTGGTGACCTTCTCAAAGAAGCCCACCAGGTTGAGTAGGCATGATCTGCCCTTTACAAAACCAAACTGGGTTGTGTCCAGTGTCTGGAGGTTTACTATATCTCTATTGATCATCTCCATGACAATTCTTTCCATGGCTTTACATACAAGACTAGTGAGACTTATGGGTCTGTAGTTTCCAGGGTCTGTAGATGGCCCACCTTTGTGTAGAGGAATGACTGTTGCTTTTCTCCATTCATGAGGCATGAGGCCTGTTTGGAGGCTACAGTTAAATAGTAATTCCAGAGGTTCTGATAGGTAATGTTTCATGCTATTTAGAAGGCATCCTGGGATACTGTCTGGGCCCACTGATGCAGTGTTTTTGGTCTTAGAGAGAGCATTAAGGACCCTTTCCATAGTGACAGTAGGGGGAGATATATTTGATGTTAATTCCTGAGGGAAGGTTGAGGTGGAGAGGGGAGTAAAGTTGGAGCTGAATTTATCATCCAGGAGGTTTGCTATATCTTCTGGCTCGGTATAGGTGGCTCCATTTACAATGAGCTCTGCACATAATTGTGCATTGCCTTTGAGGTTGTGGACATAGCTAAAGAATGCTTTGTCATTGTCCTTGGCCTGGGTGGCCAAATGTAATTCAAATAATTTGGCTTTAGTAGAGTTTATTTGTCCTCTGAGCTGTTTTCACTGGCCTGGAATGTGACTAAGAAAGAACAAGCAGTGCACTGCTGTGCCATACAAAATTACTATAACAGTCAAAAGAATGAAATGCTAGCATACAAAGTAACAGATTGCCCAGGGAATAAATTGGCCATGGATATATTCTACTTCAAAGCAGCTGTTTATCTCATATGTATATTATTTTTTCAAGCCTGGTAACATAATGAAACTGACATTTAACAAATTCAAGTGTGATTAGTACAGTAAAGTCTATATTCTTGAGACAATGGATACCTTATGCTGTCAGATCTGGCAATTTGCTCCAGTACAAAGACATCTGATACAATACATCCAACATGTGCTGTCCACAATCCAATGGACAAGTGCAGACTACTATCCAAACCCTGAAGGATTTCATGAAAAAAAATAGCAATCTGTGGAGATTGTCATGTAAAAAAAATTCCACCAACGGAACTCAGTGTTTTACTAGTTCAAAAATGAAAAGAAATAAGATACTATGTGCTTCAACTTCATTACTGCAAGGTAAAGGAAATTTTGGAAAAATAAGAATTCAGAAATAAATCATTGATATAAATTACAAACGATTTCAAGATTTACAAACTGGAGACAGAGTAAGAAAAAAATCCATGACAAATTCTGTGGCCTGAAGCTGAAGCAGATTGTAAGTATCAGAGCCAAAAGTCTGTGATGTTCATAGAAATCACATTGACATTCCTTAAGAACTTCAGAAATTTGTAAAATACAGTGCATCAAGGTTTTGGGAAGAGCAGCAACCAGAATTGTCAAAAACAGAGCGCTGCAAAGTCATTCCCAAAAGGAAGCTCCCATGTCCACAGAGAAAAGCACTATTACATTTTCCAAGAATGGAAGATAAATGAAGAAAACAATCAGATTGTTTGAGGGTTAATCTGAATACTAAAGACTGAAAAGCTGCATTTATTAAAATGCATTTTGAATAAAAAAAATCTATTAGAAAATATTTTTTTACTTCAATCCCCTGCGGTGACCACTAAGCCCATCTCTCTATTAACCTATTCTTTGTTCTTTGTGAGAGGCTTTTCCTTGTTCATTCCCTGGAGTGTGAGTCAAGTAAACCAGAAGTGACAGCCATAATCTGTGTGCTGAGACAGTAGGTCTTTTACTTAAACCCTAGCTTTGTTGTGTATGCCCATTTGCATCCAAGGAACTGGTGTAAAATGGATCTTTGCATTGTACATCCATGCCTCTGTATATGATGTAAACAAATGGCTCTGTTCACTTGCAAACTGCACCCTCTGTGTGTCATCTGCTAGGGATTCAACCATAGATAGGCTCCCCGTATACATGCTCCTTACCCTTACCAATGAAATGAGGCAAGCAGACTAACCCCCATCTTTATTCTCATTCCCTGTGATATCTCCAAAAGGTGTGAAAGCCTTTACCTCACATTGGCCATAGTCAGAGCTTTATTCATGCATGCTAGTAGAGACAGAAAAGTATTACTTTGATGTGACACATTTACTATAGATCTAAGACTAGCTTGAAAAAATAATTTCAATGTAATGCATACTATATCTTTCAGGCTGAACATATACATTGGGGGGAATGTTAGATATGGGGTATTAAAATACTAATGAAAAAAGCTGCATGGCATGTGGTGCAATTTCTTCCAGATGGCTGACAATAGCTAAAGACCTAATGCAGGTTATGGCTAGTCTACATCCACATTGTCTATGCTGTCTACCTTCTCTCCTGACAAACCCACTGATAACATGATTCACATTTGTAAAGATCCCCAAGATCAGATTAAGTGATTAAAAGGGAACATCAAATGTTGCTTACATCCGAGAATGTGATTTCACTAATGCCAAAATAATAAGTTATTTTCAGTAATACATGCAGATAAGAAATTATGTTAGGTAAAGGTAAAAAAAAGTTTCAGGTTTTGAACATTTAATACACCATAACGATGGTACGGGGTCATTTGAATTCTTTTCGGTACTTCATCAGCACTAGAAGTATTCCAAGTAGCTTTGAAGATGTTTCCTATTCAGAAAGTCTAAACAATGTAGAGCTACACTATGGGAATTGTAAATGCTTGGGTTCAGACCAGGAATGTCTTTGTCATTAAATCAGTTGGTGGCAACAGCTGCTGAACTGTCCTAGCACTGGTACAGAGGTATAAGAAACATGGAAACCTGCTATAGATATGACACTCAGCAAACTGGACTAGGAAAACTGTTTTCATTACGGCAATTAATAGATTCCTACCTCTTGGAATTCTGTATTCAGTCTCTCCAGGCTTCCTTAAGTTGCGCAAGACATAATCACTGTGAATGTTGATTGTCATGCCCAGTAAAAATATCATCAAACCTAAGTATAATAATACAGGGAAAAATCACAAGAATGTCTTATAACCCAATATAATAAAAAAATAACAATACACACTCTGTGTGGGTCATGACTCCTTCTGAGTAATAAAAGCATACAAGTGATTTGTGTCACATGATTTCTGTCAATTTACAGATGCTTACAAGGTTTGCAGTTCCTGATAATGATGCAGTTTGTACCACTTTCTTAAATGATTCAAGTTTGGTAGTATTTTACTAACAAATGACACATTGAGTGTTTTGTGAGACAGTTGTACATTTAGCAATTTACTCTTAATGAACAAAGACATATGGATTTTCATTATAACATTAAAGGGAATCTAAATTCTGAACATCATTAGTTAACCTGTTGTACAAGAGCATGAATATCAAAGTCCATGCAATGATGCAGCAGCAGTGAATATTACACTACAAATTCTGACACATGCATATTTTAAAACATGGCAATGGTGCTTAATTTGTTTCTACAGGCAGAACTAATACAGCAGTGGCAAAAATTCTACAATCACCTCATTAGACAACTTCCTATTGGTTTCTTTAAAGTATGCCTCTATCAAAATAAAGAAACATGGTAATAGTTATTGTTTGGTCTATTTTAAAAAGCATTTTTACTGACAACATGTTAAACATCAGAAAAATGCTTACCATTCCTAGTGCATTAGAAACCATTTCCTCGGTTTTTGCCATTTTTATCATAACCAGATTGTTTGCAGTGTTTAAGACTTCAGGAAATAAATAAATGGTTGTGAAATGTAAACTACATCATAACAGCACAATGATGAACAATTTTCTCTTCATATTTTAAATAGAACAAATAAGATGCAAGTCAAATTATTAGGGGTATCAGCAGAATGAAGTGAATGTGAACAGCCTGCAAATGTTGTTTATTGGAGTTTTTATAGGAATGCCCAATGGATTTGTACATATTTATATTGTCCTACAACCTGCATTATTATGCAAGTTATAACTTTTAATACAATTATTGCTGATTTTATCAAGTAACCCAGTTTTCCTGTTGACACTGTGCTAAAAGACACTCTTCAGTCTAATTCCCATTCAGTGTAACTTTTAAATCCGAATTTGTATTTCCATAAATGACCTGCCTCTGTTACAAGAAACAGGATGACAATGCAGTTTCCTCACTTACTGGTGGATGATGATGCAGCCCAATACCCTAGTCTCATAGAGATTCACACTTAGCTAACCTACTGTTTGTGTGGGCAAACTACAATGAAATAAAATTCTATAATCCTTGACAAGACATGCCTCCACAAGACAAAACTGCATGCAGTTCTTCCTGATGGAGTGTTGTATTTTGCACAATAACCAGGCTGCAGAAACTAACACTGTATTAGGCAACATCACGGGCCCAATTCATAAAATCAAACTAACTTTGCTGAAAGGTTAGGTCATAAGAATATCCACATTTGTGAAATTCTTCAAGCAAAATTAACAAAACCTTATGAAAATATTATTATGGCAGAAATCAGCTCTCAGATGAGTGCTAGCCATACCTCTCAACCTGGAAACATCAAAAATCTGGACATGGCCCCATGAAAAATAAGTACAAATCTGTACACTGATTAACATAACATTTGCATACATAATTATATGGCTACACCCACTCTAGTGGAATTGTGGGATACCAACTTTCAAATGCAAGCTGAAGAACACACAAGAGAAAATGTCCTCGGAGTCCCCCGCAGCCATTCCAATGTCCCATTACTTGGCTATTTCGCTCCATTTACCATAAACATTGTAATGCACATACTGCTTTACTTCTACAATTATTTGGATTCCATTTAAAACTTTTAATTTACATTTTATAGCACAAACACTAATAGACATCTGCTAAACAGAGCAATATAGTCTCACACTGAAACTAGACTTATCATTAAAACTTCTCTGCCCTTGAAACTCATATTCATTGAAACAGCATTGAAACCCACATTCAAAGAAAATGCATCTGGCCAATGGTGGATAAACATTACCTTTGGGCTTTTTCAAATCATAGGCCCCTTGCACATGAAACATACAAGTGTTATTTGATACACCTTCCTGATTGTATTAAATTATATTCCTTGTATAATACAGCACACTTGTTAGAGTGCGTTTTAAATTTACTGTTTTGAACATTTTTCCAGTAAGCAATGAAACAAAATGCATGAACCAATAATGACAAAACTGCCCAATTCAGAACATTTTCATCATAAAAGTCTACTCAAACTTCTACAATCCACCAGTATCAGTAAATATGAACAACCTCTGCAGAAGTAAAAGTCATCTAAATAATTCCACATTAAAGAGATCTGTAACTAATGAAGAGGTTGCTGCTAGGAAACAACTTATATTTCATTGTTTTATCTACAAGTAAAGTGTCTGCCTGCTGCCCTTGAAGAATAAAGTGCCTATGTTACATTAAAAAAATGATTAGCTAGTAATATTTCAATAGGGAATGGATGGCAAACTGATAACAGGTTCATAGTTACTAGGTAACTCCTCCAAATGAGGACATTCACAGGAGTGCAGCATTCACTCCCTTTAAAGTACAACACAGTACAGTATCAGCGATCCATCTGCATACTGTGGGAGTAGAACCCATGGCCTTCTGCAACAAAAGCAAGTATACTACCTGTTGTGCTACTAACAATGCAAGTTGACTTTCCATAAGCAGCAGTAAACTTCTCTTTCCCAGAAGAACTGTGCAGCACAAGAAATCAGGAACAAGCCAAAATTTATTGGGGGGGAACAAAGGCCCAAAACTGAAGGGACAGTTTAAACATTGCTTTTATAATCTTAGAAAAGTTGTTAGGATAAAATGTTTTATGTCACCATGCATCCCCTGAAAGTTGGGAAGACTGAAACTTAAATAGCTATCATTATTTAATGAATTCAGTTCTTACTGATTTGCCAGAAAACCACACATGCACACTTTTCTAAAGTATGCTTAACAGACCGGAAGTGATCCAGTACCTTATATACTTAATTCTTCTTTTAAGATGTAATCCTTGTTATGAATGATACATAACTTAATAGAAGCACAGTAGCAGCTCCTTCCCCAGGCTCATGCAATAGCAGCTCCTTCCCCAGGCTCTTACATATCCTTAAAAATATTCCTCTCAGTCATGCTCCTTTAGGTATCCCTGTCACTCCTTATGTGAGCTCCTTCAACCATGATTACAGAGTCAGTAGGTGGTACCCTCTTGACTTAGCTCACTCACTGGATCTAAAATGACTAAACAGATTACACACCTGCTTTGTACATGCTCATTAAACAAGTCAGAGTTTTTCTCTCACTGCCTTACTGCCATGTTAAGGCAGCTCTATCATTCCCTGGTAAAACATACAACAGAAAAATCCCAACTGCAGTACTTCTCAGTCTGAATATCAGCATAGACGTTTGTGATCTTTCTCAAACAGAAACACCAAAATGAGGTAAAGACCAGCAGATTGGGAAGTCTTGCTCCAGGATTCAATCTGTGCCCCTAGTATGAGTCAATGTATCTGATTTGTTTTCATCCCTTTTAGCAACTCAGGCTCATTTCACATCCTTTATTCTAATTTCCTTTGACTATATCCACCTAGACCCACTCCTGAAGGCAACACACTATTTATATGAATAAGACACCTCCCCACAGGGAAACATAAGTAAATACTTTTCAAAATCAATTTTTGTTTAGTTGCATAATGTTAATTTTTAATTGGTTCGTCAATATTATACCCAGAAAAGGTAAATTAATTCTTGGGAAACTGGCATAAAATATAAGCATTTGGATTTGTTGGGCAATAAAATTCTGAATTATATGCCTTTTGCATGAACATGTAATTTATTAACAGATTAATTTGATTTTTGTACTTTATAAAAATTAATAAATTTAAGAAAATCACATTAAAACATTAATCATGGGCAAGTCAACAGTTGCAGATATCCATGCCTCAGCCAAAAAAACAAACAAAAAATACATCTATGCCATAACTGAAAAAAAAAAAACTTTCACAAAACAGAGGACAACAGAGCCCTCTGCTCCCAATAAAACTACACTTCAGCAATAAGAGGATTTGCTATGGTCAGTGCCACACTGCCACTACATAGGTAAGTTCTCCATACACTCCACCCAACACCTCAATGGGTTATGCACTCCTACCACAACTCTTCCTTTTCCCAGGTTTTAACAACAATGATTCAGAAAGCAGAACTCTAAATCATAAACTGGTCCTTCACCTCCTAACCTGTGGTCACTCACCACTTATCCTCCATATATGATCACTAACTCAAGCCAGACTTTCTCTAATCCACTAATTCCTTAAAGCTAACATGTTTACCTTTTCCTCTCCACCTCCAGTCCCTCATAAAACAACTATCACGTTTCCTTTGTAGTAATAAATCAACATTAGTTATGCAAAAAAATTCAGCAGTTGACTGCCGTTTCTACAAATATGCAAGCAAAGGTTTCAGCACACAACTTAACAGAATTCAATGCAAGAAAGACATCAGCAAAAGTAGTATGCAAGCAAATGTTTCAGCACGCAGCTTATCAAGATTTCAGTTAACAAAATTGCCGCCAGACTGCTGTTTATCTCGTAAGCAATGGTTTCAGCTTAACAGAACACAGAATTCAACAGTTGATGGGCCGTTTCTACAAATATGCAAGCAAAAGTTTTCAGCACATAACTTAACAGAATTACTGCCGTTTCTCTCGTAAGCAATGGTTTCAGTTTACTGCCATTTTCTGTAAATATGCAAGCAAAGGCTTCAGCACACAATTGTTTTTTCAGCCGCCCAATTCTATAAGTATACAAGAAAAGAGCAATGGTTTCAGTTGATTGCCATTTCTACAAATATTCAAGGCTGCAAGCAAAGGTTTCAGAACATGACACAACTTAACAGAATTACTGTCATAAGCAATGATTTCAGTTGACTGAAGTTTCTACAAATATGCAAGCAAAGGTTTCAGCAGACAATTTGTTTTTCAGCTGTTTCTACACGTGTGCAAGAAAAGGTTTCAGCAGCACACCTTTCAGTTTAACAGCTTAACAGAATGACTGTCTGCGACTCTGCGCACATAAGACAAGTATGCATGAAGCAAGAAAAGTAAAACAGCTGCAGACTGTGCTGTTTTCATTTGATAATTAATGCACACACTTCTTATTCTCAATGTGGGAGGGTGGCCTAATGGTTAAGGTGTTTGCCTTACAAACACAACACAAAAAAGTTTGAGTCTCACACAAGGGATAATTTAGGATAATAAATGGCTCGCAAGGGGCAAGGGCAGTTAGTTTAGTATATGAATATGAAACATGAATCTATGAACCTATGTAAGCAAAGATTTCTTGTTTGCACTTCGCACATAAGATTAAGACAACTTCAAGTAAGCTGCTGTGTCCTCTATTTCAGGCTTAACAGAACTGCCATAAGTTACTGTTTACCTTGTAGATGAGACAAATAATGCACCCAGTTACAGTCTTTTTCTTTTTGCCTTACCTGGCTGAAGGAATAAAGATGTGGTGTGCACTGCCTGTCCGGTCCGACCACCTCTGCAGCAACTTAAATTAACGAATGACTGGCTGCACGTGATGACGTCAGGTTGTCAGAACCAAAAAAAAAAGGAAAGTCTGAAATTAAAGGGGCCACTCGGGAATTTGTGGCACCCCAATATTTTGCCCTCAAAACTGGTATTTACCAAGAAATTTGGTATGATTGAGAGGTATGGTGCTAGCTCAAAATGATACATTTTTCCAAAATGGAATTAAAGCCTAAAAGTAGCAACAGTTTGTATATGAAAATCTTTAGGTAAAAATGAAAACCTCTCAAAGATGGGGAGAGGTCTACTTATGCCACTGTGATACAGAACTATCGCCCTATAAGCCTGACTAGCTTGGTCTGCAAGGCTATAGAGCGCATCATCATGGAACTCATTAACTGAGACATTGGGAACCTCCAAACACTAGATCCTACCCAGTTTGGCTTTGTTAAGGGCAGATCATGCCTTCTAAACCTGATGGACTTGAGACAGTTACTAAGGCTATAGACGAGGGAAAGGTGGTACACACAGCCTACCTAGACCTCGCTAAGGCTTTCTTCACTATTCCCCATTCTGGTATTATAGACAAGCTCACCAGCCTGAACATAAACCCCTACATCACAAGATGGGTTGCCAGCTGGCTCATGGACAGAACCCACATGGTGACAGTTGCGGGAGCTAGGTCTGTCTCTAAACCGGTTTTAAGTGGTGTTCCCCAGGGTTCAGTCCTAGGACCCCTCCTGTTCGGCATATACTTCTCAGAGGTACAGGCAAGCAAAGGATGACTATGACTGCAAACTAGGGGCTATAATTGACTCTCCAGCTGACACAGACATCCTCCAAAAGGGTCTCACTGAGATGGATACCTGGTGTCAAAATCATGGCCTCAAGCTAAATGCCAAAAAGTGCATTTTGGAACAAACAAAGTACCCACAAACTACCACATAGGTGGCAGTCCCCTAAATACGGAAGACGTAATAAAGGATCTGGGGACCTAAGTAGATAGTAATCTCACGTTTGATAATCACATTGCCAAAGTGGTTAGAAAATCCTTCTACGTGGCCCACCTAATCACAAAAGGGTTCGCATCCAGATCAAAAGAGGTCATTGTGCCCCTCTACTCATCACTCATCAGACCCATCTTAGAGTACAACGCCCCATTTGGGATGTACCTTACAAGACACCTGCAACAGCTGGGAAGACCACAGAAGTACCTCATCAAGAGGATCACTGGCCTCCAACAGATGCCTATGCAGCTTGACTGAAGAAACTCCAGTTGTACACGGTTGCATACCGCCTACTCAGAGGTGATCTCTGCCTGACATACAAGGCCATGTCCAACCCAGAATTGATGGACATGCTCCACCTAAAGAAAACCTTATCCCCTCGAGCCACATGCACTAGGGATCTAAACCTCACCACAACAATAAATAGGATGTGCTGGATGGATAGATTCCTGTCCCAGAGACTTCCCATGCTTTGGAACAAGATCCCAATCTACATTAGGCAGAGCTCCTGGCTAACACTCTTCAAAAGAAACCTTGACGAGTGGATGGGAAACAGAAAGTTTACCTCGGGGATCACTTCAGTGGCTCTGCTGGACAGAGGCACAGGGAACTAATCTAAGGCGATGGCGAAAGCCAACACATTCTGGCTAGGCTTATAAATGCCTTCGGGCAGATAGCCTAGTACCCACCTATGAACCTATAACAGAACATGGTAAGAAGAGATAGCAGGGACATAAATTTCAGATAAGAGTATATGAAATAGTCTACTGTCACAAAGCATGTGGCTCTAGTATGTATTTTTTCTGGTCTTCATTAAGGCTTTGCTCAGGTACTGAAGATGAATGTGAAGCGCTCCCTGCCTCAAAAATAATTTTTCAAACTGCAGTAATCTGAGGTTTTATGGGGATTATATTATCTGGTTCTAGGACAAAAGCCTGACACCACAGGACACCACAAAAAGGATTACAGGTTTCTCTTCCCACTGCAGCAGTAGGAAACCTAACGTGATGATGCCTCCAGAATATGTCAATGAAAGCATGTTTGTTGTTCACTTTTCAGGTTTGAGGAAGTAATGCAGAACATGACAAGCAAAGTGATGAAAGTTTCCTCTGTCAGCTATAGCAGTAGGAAGCCAAATGTGATGTGTCCAAAATATGCAGATGGACCTCTTTGCTATTTACTTTTCATGTAAGTCTGAGCAATATCTATCAAAGGAGAGGAAAGGGACAATGGGGGGAAATGCAGACTCTAGACTATAACAGCAGACAACCAACATGTTTGCACTCACTGCAGACACAAATCCATCCTGGTTAGAAACACAAACTGCCAGGAGACTAGGACTGCCTGATCTCCCCTGGCTGTCCATTCCATAGCTGAGTTTCTAGAGAGAATCCCTGAAGTTTCCCACTTGTCCAAGCAAAATGAATAAAATAAAAAAGAAATACAAAGTTGTGTGACATCTAAATGCTACTTGTAAAAAAGGTGTTCAGCTCAATATATTAGTAGTCCTCTTCATGCATTCCGAAAGACAGACATCTTGGTCTCTAGCAAGATATTCTGCATACTTGAAACATGCTTGACAAAGTGCATACACATTTTCACCTTACTGCAACCATTTCTGATAGTTACAGAGAAATATGTTTTCACAGTTTATTTCTTAGAAAAGCTCATTCAGCAGTTGGTACAATTAGGACAGTCACCACAAAAGCTCATCTCTTCTGTCACAGAATTTTCAGCAGTTGCCACTCTTGTCTTGTTGGCAAAGAAAGATAGTGACAACTACTTACTTATGTTTTAGTTGTATTTATTTTTATTAACTGGGGACATGCACTGATCTCCATGGACCTTTTTCGGATCAGAGCAGGAGTGCTTTCTGGTTAAGTGGCTTACACAGAATCACACACTTAAGCAATGGAGACTGAAGGAATTAATTCCCTGGACCTTGCACAACAGGAAACAGCTATATACAAGTAAAGGGCAGTAAGCAAAAACTGTAGGTGGCTCTGTAGCTGTAAGGATTTAATTTTTAATTATCTCAGGGTCTAAACCAAAAAAGGGTTTGACATTTTTGAACTAAGTCTGCATGTCTCTCTCTCTCTATATATATATATATATATATATATATATATATATATACACACACACACACACACACACACACACACACACACACATCTCAAACCCCCATATTTCAAAGACTTTTTAACATTTAAATCTTTTTTATTGATAATTTGTCAAATATTACATGAAATCAAAAAAGAAATATATATATATATATATATATATATATATAATTGTAAAACCTATAAACTTTAAAAAGATTATATAACTATATACATTGGTGTCTGTTAAGAAGAAAACTATAAATAAGTTTAAAGTGTAACATGAAGAATTGTATATAAGTTCATATATCTTTGTCCATTTTCTCAATTATTTCTAGTATTTTCATCCAAGAGTTGTAGAATGATGTAGGTCTGGTAGTTCTGTTCTTCAGTGTAGATATTTCCATTTGTCCAACTGTTCTAGCTAAATTTTTAAATTCATTAAATGTAGGAGGAGTCTCACTTTTCCAGTGAATGGTGATGATTTTGCGAGCTGCTGCCATTAAAGTCCATAAGATTTTAAAATATTTTTTGGCACACAATCCGGAACAGGAGAGTTGAATAAAATCATAGATTTTGATAATTGATAATTATCATTAAAACAGTCTGAAAAAAATAATTAATATTATTCCAATACAAAGTAAGACAGTTACATTCATGAAAAATGTGTTGCGAATCAGCTCTAGTTTTAGTCTGACATCTCCAACATAGATCTTCACTAGCATACATCTTAGATACTTTATGTGGTGTATAAAAACTTCTATTCAAAAATCTCCACGTGAATAACTGCAAGTTTATTGATAATGATGACTTCTTAGAAGATTTTAAGATAATCTTTTTTTCCTTTTCGTTAGGAGGGTGATTGTTTATCTGTGTATAATAATTCCAGTAGGTGTCTGTTTGGTATATTTTTGTTGTTTTAATTATTTTGTAAATTTTAGATAGATATCCAGCACCTTGATAAGGTTGATTATTAATTATAATAATATATTCAATAAACTTTGGGACAGTATGTCTAACTGTATCTTGCATTTGTCCAATTCTATTTATAAGGTATTGCCTTAGATTTTGCAGAAGTAGCCATGAGTCATTATTTATATTGTATTTTCTGATTATCTGATCTTTAGTTAATATTTTGTCTTGTTCTACCAGCTGATGCCAGTAGCTTATTGAGCTTATTTTAAGGATACTGATTTTCTGAATTTGGAATGTATCAAGGATAGTGGGTGTAAAAACTATAGGGAAGGTCAAAAAGAACCATGAATTAATGTTTGGTACTTTGCTTATGTATGTTTTAAATGTTGTTAGTGTGATATTCATATATTTGGATGGGAGTTTATTATTTTTATTTTTACCTTCTAGATAATCTTTTAACATCCAAACTAAAGGAAATGGTATTATAGTTAAATGATCTGATATGTTGTTATGATTAAGTTCAGTTTAGACCTGTTCATGTAATTGTTTCCATATAGGTTTGTAGTGATCATTTAACCACAGAGGACATAATATATATCTCAATATCAGGTAAATTGATTCCTCCATCTTCCCAATTTGGTAAATGTTTATTTAAGGCAATTCGGGGTTTGTTTGGGAACCATAAAACATTTAATATTAGTTTATTATATCTCTGAGTGATATACTTGGTTGGTGGCTGTGAAAAACTTTGTATTAGATATAATACTTTAGGAAAAATAATTGATAATGAGATATAATCTATCTCCCATTGTAAACATATATTTGTTCCAGTTAGATATCGCTTGCTCTATTTTATCTAGTGTTTTATTATAATTATATATATAAGTGAGTCAGTTAAGTCTTCAAGTAGATCTATGCCTTAATATACTATTTTATTATCTTCTGCTATGTATTTGGAATATTTTTTGTTTATATGTTTCTTTTTAGTATTACATGACATATTTTTTGTTTTGTTTTCATTGAACTGTAAACCTGAGATAGTTTGAAAATTATTTATTTCCTTAAACAAAGCTTGTAAAGATGCATTGCTGTCTGTTAGGGTAAGAAGTATATCATCTGCAAATAGCTGTAGCTTAAGAGATAAAGTTTTGTTGATGCAGATGCCTTTAATATTACTATTTGATCTGATCTGATTTGCAAATGGTTCTATAGGTAATGCAAATAACAGTGGTGATTAGGGACAGCCTTGTTTAGTTCCTTTTTTGATTTGTATGGGACCAGATCTATATGAACCTAATTGAACATATGCTATGGAATCTTTATATAGTGGCTGGATAAGGGCAATACAGGATGTAGGAAAATTATATTCTTTTAGGACTAGCGTAAGGAAATTCCAGTTAACAGAATCAAATGCTTTATTAATATCTAAGGATATTATGTTTAAATCTAAGTTTGCATGTTTACTATAATCTATCAATGACAGAATTATTTTAAGATTATCATATGTATTTCTTCCTTTAATAAATTCTGTCTGGTCATCATGAATTAGCATGGGAAGAAAGTGTTTAGTCCTGTCAGCATATATTGCCATGAACATTTTATAATCGATATTTAATAAGGATATTGGTCTATATGACAAACATTGTTTCTCATCTTTGTCTGATTTAATTATTGGTGATATCAATGAGTATTTCCATGAAAGTGGTATAATTATATCTTGATAAACTATGGAGTATACTTTTAAGAGTAAAGATATAGCTTGATTAGGTATTACTTTATACATTTCTGGTATTATGTTATCTGGGCCAGGTGCTTTATTTAGTTTAAGCTTTTTAATCTGTGATCTTAATTCTGTCATAGTAATTGGTTTACTTATAGTATCAATTTGTTCATGTGTTAATCTAGTAAAAATTTTGCTTTTAAGATAATTTTTTATATCTTTGTCAGGTTTTCCCTGAATGTTTGAGAGGTTATAATTGTTATATTGTAATCTAAATGCTTTTAATATACCATTTAGATCTGTGGCTTTTTTCTTCGTATTAGGGATATATAATTATTTTATTTGCCTCGATTTTATTATTTTTTTTGTTCTATTAGCTAGTTGTCTCTGATGTGCTGGATTTGATGAATAAGAATTTAATTTTATCTTTTCTAGGTTAATCATTGTCTTGTGATGTAAAAATTCTGCATATTTGTTGTTAATTTGTAGTAATTCTTGAATTAAATCTGTATTTACTTCTTGAATTTCTAATTTTAATTTATCAGCTTTCTTTTGTAATTCTAGCATGTCTTTATTCCATATTTTTCTTTTATTTATATACCAGGATAGTACTTTTCCATATATATATATATATATATATATATATATATATATATATATATGCTTTTAAGGAGTCCCAGATGTATATTTCTGAGATGTTCTCCATGGAAATTAGTTTTTATTTCACCTTCAAAAAATTCTTTAAAGTCTGCTACTTTTGTAACATATGAAGGTATTCTTGTAATGGGATTATTATTTATATGCATAAGCTCCATTTCAAAAACTAGAGCATTATGATCTGATAATGGACAATTTATTATTTTGACATTACTTATTTTTGTTGCTAAGTCATTGGATATGTATATCCTATCAATTCTTGAACTAGTCTTATATCTATGAGAGTAAAAAGTATAAATTAATGAGTCTGGATCAGCAAATTAATTTATATCTTTTATGGAGATTGCATCTATAAATTTTATAAGTGTCTTTGATATAGGTAACTTTCTTTTCTTACTTTTTGAATCTGTATCTTTGTCATCTGTTACACAGTTGTAGTCTCCTCCCATTATTAGACTACCTTTAGTCAAATGTAATATTTCTTCAAAATGATGTTTTACTGTTTCTACACCAAGTCCTGGTATCCAATATAGGTTAACTAAAGTGTATATTTTCACGTATTGTCGTTAAGACCCTTTCCACTACATGCATCTAATTTTAATTGCCACATCATTTTCCTATATGTCAATCTAGTTTCCCAGTCACCTCCTCTTTCCAAGGGTTCCACTATCTCCAGTACCCAGAATTTAAAATTTTTCAGATGAATGGGGTGATCACTCTCAAAGTGTAAATAGGCATTGGAAAAGTTCTTTTTCCTATAAATGGTAGATTTATATCTTTTAGCTACTTCGTTCTTGTAAATAGTTACATCAAGATAATGTGTTACATCTTAGGTTTTCATGGGTAAAACTAAAAAAAAAAGAGTACTATTGATGTATTCAATAAACTCACTCATGATAGACTCTGGTCCCTGAAAAAAAGAATTATTAAGGGACAAAAATGATCGTGTGTCCCAGGACAACAGAACAAGAAGTTTTCTTGAAGGAAGTAGATATTCTAGAAAATATGTTTCACCAAAGGGGATACCCAGTAGCTTTAACACAGACTATTAAAAAATTTGTAATAGAAAAAAGAGAAACCAACTATCCACCTTTACTCGGGCTTGATCACAATTTAGGGGAAACTGTGAGTATTACAAATACAAGAAATAAACAAAATAACATGAAAACTATCCCATATTTGACCTTAACATACCACCAAAATAGTGGATGGCTTAAAAAATGTATCAATGATACTTGGGATATGTTTAGATCTATGCCCACAAGAGTGACAGTATTTCAAAATACTTTGACCTATAGTTATAGAAGGAATTTCAATTTGAAAAATATCCTAGAAAAGGGGAAGGAAAAGTATTCGAATAGTAGTTATAGGTTCATAGGTTCATAGGTTCATACTAGGCTATCTGCCCTAGGGCATTTATAAGCCTAGCCAGAGTGTGTTTGGCTTTCACCACCCATTTTAAATTAATTTTGCTATGCCCTTTTTCGAGGTTAGTATACTGTGCCTCTGTCTAACAGTGACACAGAAGTGATACCCAGGGTAAACCTACGATCTCCCATCCACTTAAGATTCCTCTTGAAGAGAGTCAATGAGGGACTCTGCCTAATCTGGACTGGGATTTTATTCCAGAGTGAAGGGAGCCTCTGAGTTATTAATCTGTCCCTCCAGCATGTCCTATTTATTTCAGTGCTGAGGTTCAAGTCTCTCGAGCGCGTAGCTCGATGGAATTTGGATTTTCTGAGGTGCAGCATGTCCATTAATTCCGGGTTGGACATGGATTTATACGTCAGGCACAGATCGCCTCTGAGCAGGCGGTATGCCATGGAGTAGAGCTGGAGTTTCTTAAACCGGGCAGCATATGGCATCTGTTTGAGCCCTTTGATCCTCTTGGTGAGGTACTTTTG
The DNA here is from genome assembly GCF_019279795.1 of Protopterus annectens. Taxonomy (NCBI): domain Eukaryota; kingdom Metazoa; phylum Chordata; order Ceratodontiformes; family Protopteridae; genus Protopterus; species Protopterus annectens. The sequence goes on along the minus strand of NC_056727.1, from coordinate 717,172,036 downwards.
GGGTCTTTCCAGTTGCTGCAGGTGTCTGGTAAGGTACATCCCAAAAGAGGCATTGTACTCAATTATGGGCCTGATGAGGGATGAGTAAAGAGGCACGATGACCTCCCCTGATCTAGATCTGAATCCCTTCATGATTAGATGGGCTATATAAAATGTTTTTCTAACCACTTTGGCCACGTGGTTGTCAAATGACAGATTGCTATCAACTTGGGTCCCCAGGTCCCTAATTACTTCTTCTGTACTTAATGGATTACCACCTATGTGGTAATTTGTGGGCACTTTGTTTTTGCCAAAGGGGATGACTATACACTTTTTGGCATTTAGCTTGAGGCCATTGCTCTGGCACCAGTTGTCTGTTTCTATGAGGCCCTTTTGGAGGATGCTTGCATCGGCTGGAGAGTCTATTATGGCACCCAGTTTGCAGTCATCTGCAAACTTGGTCAGCCACAGTCCTTCCGTGTTGGCCTGTACCTCTGAGAAATATATACCGAACAAGAGAGGTCCCAGGACTGAGCCTTGTGGGACGCCACTTGTAACTGGTTTGGAGTCTAACATGGCTCCAGCAATTCTAACCATGTGGGTTCTGTCCTTGAGCCAGTTTGCAACCCATCTAGTGACATAGGGGTTTATATTTAAGCTGGTGAGCTTATCTATAATGCCTGAGTGGGGTATTGTATGGAAGCCTTTTGCGAGGTCCAGGTAGGCTGTGTGGACCACCTTCCCCTCGTCAATGGCCTTGGTGACCGTTTCAAAGAAATCGACCAGGTTTAAGAGGCAGGATCTGCCCTTAACAAAGCCGAACTGGGTAGGATCCAGTGTCTGTAGGTCCCCAGTATCTTTATTTATGAGGTCCATGATGATCCTTTCCATAGCTTTGCAGACCAAGCTAGTCAGGCTTATGGGGCAATAGTTTCCAGGATCCATTGAGGCACCACCTTTGTGGAGAGGGACCACTGTTGCTGTACGCCACTCTTTAGGTACATATCCTGTAGTAAGGCTGAGATTGAACAGTAGTTTTATGTTTGGGTTTAGCATTTCTTGGAGTTCATGTAGGACGCAGCCCGGGACACCGTCTGGTCCCATTGATGCTGTGTTTTTCGCTTTGGAGAAGGCAGCTTTTACCTGAGCATCTGAGATGTCAGGGGGGCAGCACTCTGCTGGGATAGATATTTGCCCTTTTGGTGGGGAGGGGGGGGAGTCTGCGGTGAATCTGTCAGCTAGGATGTTGGCAATGTCTGTGGGTTCGGTGTATTTTTTGTCATTTTGGACTAATTCTGAGCATATCTGGGAATTCCCACCCAGGTTCCTAACATAACTAAAGAAAGCCTTGTGATTATCCTTAGTGTCCTGTGCAATTTTTCTCTCGAAGCTGGCCTTAGACGATTTTATCAGTGTCCGTAGTTTTTTGCTAATACTGATCAGAGATGCCTTCCCTTTTTGGGATTTTGCTCTATCATGTAGTAGCTTCCTCCTTCTATTGTATAGTTTTTGTTTATGGCTGGAGAGAACATCTGCCTTTGGAGGATTGGGTCTTGGTTTTATTTGGGATTGCATGATCCATGCATTCCTGAAGGTGTTCATAGAATGCATTTATAAAGGATTCTGTCTGGGCGTATTTTCCACAGGCCTGGGGGCTTTGAAGGATTCCACCTTGGTTTTGAGGAGTGTGAAATTTGCTTTAGAGAAGTTTTTCACTGTGGTTTTCTGGGCAGGGGGTGGGGTCGGGAAGTGAATATCCAGTGAGATTAGTTTATGGTTACGCTACTAACAAAAAAGGCACTTTTAGATGTGGGAGATGTCCCCAGTGCTCTTTTATAGCTGACGAAAAGATGGTGAAGTTACCTAGTGTTAGAGCAACCCTTAAAGCTACAAAATATAGTAGCTGTTACACTAAAGGAGTTGTATACCTAGCTTACTGTAAATCCTGTTGGTGTTATTATATTGGCAAGACTGAAAGACACCTAAGGAGATGAATTTATGAACACATTAGGGACATCAACCGTAAAAATGAAAATAATGCATTATATAGGCATTCATTAGTTTGTATGGAAGCGAATTTTAAATTCTGGGTACTGGAGATAGTGGAACCCTTGGAAAGAGGAGGTGACTGGGAAACTAGATTGACATATAGGGAAATGATGTGGCAATTAAAATTAGATGCATGTAGTGGAAAGGGTCTTAATGACAATATTTCTATATTACCAGCATTAAAATTGTTATCTCAGGACCCTCGGAAAACATACACACATGTATAAATTACCAACCATGGTATGTACATTAACTACTACATTGTTACTATTATATATTTAGGGCCTACATACTTTGCAATATACATTTTAGAACATATATGTGTATATATATTTTTATATATATATTTATATATTTTTATATTTATATTTATATATTCATTTCTCATTAGAGTACATCTTTTTAGACAAGTTCAAGTTTATGTATTTATGCATTTTATGTATTGTATATTTTAAGCTTTTTATTTTATGAATATACTAATTTATGAAGAGATATATACATATATTTCTTATAGGTTGTTATTGCACTTTAAAAGTGATGGTGGACAAGTTAATTAATTAATTAACTATGGAAAGCACATCAATTATTGTTTTATGGTGTTAATGACAATGATATAAATAAGTGCTACTGATAGCTTTTCTTGATTCTGAAGAGGTCTCTGGTGTGAAGACGAAAGAGCTCAATCCTGTTTACCTTTGTAGTGGAATAAAGTTTACATTTTGCTATTTTCGTATTTTCGTACTGTTCTTGGAATTATTGGTGGAGTATTTGGAGTAAGAAGACAGCCTTCATTGATCCATGTTGCTGAGTTCTATTTGGTTACGGTTGTTACTTTTGGTTGATAAAGTGTATATTTTCCTATTCAACTCTATATTCACTAAGCAAAACATACCAGATGTGTCTTGAAAAGTGTTAATTATTTTGGGAGAAATAGTTGTATTATGCATTAGTATGGCTACTCCTCTCTTCTTTTGTTTATATTGAGAACTTACTAAAACTGTGTAGTTATTAATATTGAGATTGTTTATATCTTTATCTAGTAGATGCATCTCCTGAAGAAATACTATTTGTGGATTGTGTAGATTTATGTATTTATATAGACTCCTCCTTTTAATATTATTATTCAGTCCATTAATACTTATAGACAAATATTTCATGTGTTGGTTTATGTTTAATTTGTATGACAGTAAATAAACATATCTTTAACTCTTGGCTTACACTATATGTATAATTTACACTATTCTTTATATGAAAGTTCTGCTTATCTTCTGTAGACACCAAAACAGTATAAGAAAACAATGAAACTTCTAAATTAACTAATTCTAATTGGTTACACCTTTTCCTATCTCTATGAGGTAATATAACTCTTTGCATGAGTAACATAAGTACCCACACAAACCTTCTAAATCTATGAATAGTGTTTAGATTAATGTCTCTTAACCTCATAACTCAGTATGTCACTGTTTACATATATCAAAGAGTTAATATGATCAGCTAATAGATAATTATATGCAATTTTGTGTGTAAGTATTAATATTTATACATCAATAACATGCTTATACTAGTTTAATCTTACTTATAGAGTTTCTTATAATCATGGTTCCAAAAACAATTTTTCAATTACATTTAACAAAATTTGTTTCATCTTAGTACAACATTTCACATATCAATCCAACATGACACAGTTGCTTTAATTGACACTGCTAAGACTCCAATACCTTGTCGATTAGATATTATGGTTAAAATTCTCATATTATTTATGTTCTTTTTAGATTGTAGTTTCATTAGACTCATAATTTGTTTAAGGTAATTTTTCACTTCTAGAGTCTGTATCATGTAATATCTGTGCTATAAGAATATTATCTATTCTATAGTTATATGAGTATTTCCCATTTTCTTCCTCACTTTTAATGAAATAATTAGATTTATTATCACTTAACTTTTGAGAAAGTAGTTATTCAAGTCATATTCCAGAACTCTTTACAAAATTTGTGTCAACTTATATGACAATATATATACATATATATATACTTACATATACATGTAATGGTCTTTACACATTTTAAGGTTCAAAAATACTCAAGTAAAATGCACTGGAGAGATAGGTTCCTGACCCAGAGAGTGGCCAGACTCCAAAAAAGAACCTTAATGATTGGATGGGAGAGAGAAAAGCACCCCGGGGATCAAACTGGCCACCTTACCAAACAAGAGTCCAGGTAAGCAAATAATGTGGAAAGAAATAGCCAGGAAATTATTATGATTAGGCTTATATAAGCCCTAGGGTTGATATTCCAGCACCAACCTATGAACCTATATAATTATTTATGATTCCTGTTGTATACATGTAATATACTAGTACTGGAAATTCTTAATATTAATCTCTATATCTACTTATACAATTGTGTCTTACTGCATATCTAATAATATTTAACTTTTTTCTAACAATAACTATGTGTATGTCCCTATTTCTGTTAGTATATAAAGTAGCTATTAGAAAATTTTGTTTAGTGTCTGTTTGCTAAATCTAATCATGTTTTATGTGCTTAATACTGTAATTATATATGTATCATAACATCTCTTATGTCTTTTATTTGTTAGTTTCGTAATTCAGGTGTACTAGCACTTTAAGAAGTGCTCGTTTTGGGATTTACTTCCTTGACTTGTAATGCTGCAATTATGTTTTATTTAAGGGACGTTATACGCAAGCACGAAGTGCTTGCAATGAGAAATTAAACATTTAGGTGTTGCTTGCGTGTGTACTTAATGCTGCTGTCTCATGGATGGAGCGGGAAAAGTTGTGAAGATTTTTCTTAATGTTCAAGGCATCGCTCGTGGTAATATTTTTTATTGTGTAGTTTTATCTGTGTTATATGCAGGGCATATTTCATGACACATCCTAATAAAACAAACAGTACCTAGTGCGTTACTGCATATAAAAGATTCAATATGACATTCTAGTAGAGTAAAATAAATTACTGTAATAGCATATAAGGGTTTAATCTCTTAACTAACTACAACCATTCAGTACAACTCAATCATCTTCCTTATACATATCCCTTTTTTCCTTGTAGTAGGAGAATTTTAAGATGTGCTCGTTTTGGGATTTATTTCCTTTCCTAGTGATATTGCAATTACATATTATTTAAAGGGCACCATACGCAATCATGAAGTGCTCACAATGAAAAACATAACATTTAGACATTGCCTGCATTAATATTTTAAGCTGCTGTCTCGTGGACGGAGTGGGAAAGTAGTGAAGATTTTTCTTATCTTTCAAGGTATCGCTCGTGATAATATTATTTATTTATTTTTTTTGCATAGCTAAAGCACAGTTCAAGCATCTTCAATAAACACACCATTATCTCCCCTTCTAATCAGAAAGCTTTGTTTATATACGTTAAATACAATAAGAGCCTATGTGGTGCACCAGGATGCAACATCATATTTCACACAGCCAGATATGTGCGCACACACAAGCTGTCTTTCTATCTCAATAAAGTAAATCATTACGACAGCAATAATGAATTAAGTACTTCAACCATGCAAAATATCTTAACACAAGCATATCATTCATCAAAAAATGTATTTATCCCCACTGCCCCCCCGCCCCAGTCGGAAAGCTTAGATTAGACATATTATATGAATAAAGCATTCAGAGATTTTATAACAAATTGTTAGTATAGCTAAATATATGATGGGATGGTTGTATCAGCTTGAATCAAATATCAATTAGCACACATCTTAAATATATCACTCTATGCATTTTGTTTGTTAATGATTAAGTCAGAGATGTAGAGAAAGAAAAACACAGGTTTCAAATATATTTGTATAGACCTGAGTGATAATGATTAATTTACCTAGTTTATATTTATTCTAAATTAAAGTGAGATAAAATAAATAAAAACTGTACCTGTTATATTACTGTGATTTATGACTGGAAGATTTCCTGTTAGTTTTTATGACATTGTTTAAAGTTTTGTATTACATGTAATATACAAGTTATTTGTCCTTTAGTTTTTTTTTCTTTTGTTCAACAGTCTTCCAGTTGTTTACTTCTACATTTCTTTTTGGTGTACTGTTTGTCCAATCCATAGATTTTTCTTGTGTTAAAATGTTATTTGTAGTGAAATATTTTATTGCTGAGTCCACTGTTTCAAATATTTTTATTCCTACTGGAAGGAAAATTCAAAGTCTTGCTGATAACAAAAGATGAGTTTTCACAGTTGTTTCTTTTTCAAGATTTTTATTATTGGGGTGAATTCTTTTCTTTTGAGAACCACTTTTGTAGAGTAATCATTATCAAATCTAATTAATGCATCATTATATTTAATGGGTGAGTTAGTCCAAGCATTCTTGAGGATGAGTTCCTTGTCTTGCATGGAGAAAAGTTTTACAATTATGGATCTTGGTTTGTTTTTGATTATAGATGCATTCCCTGAAGTTGACAATGACCTGTGTGCACGTTCTATACCATAAGAAAGGGCTTCCGGTAATTTTAATACATTTGGGATCCAGGTAGTAAGAAAGTTTATTATATTATCTCCTTCTGCTTTTTTTTTCTGGCAAACCATATATTCGGATATTATTTCTTCTCATTCTGTTTTCCATATCATCTATTTTCTCCAAAAGATGTGTATTTTGCTGCAGTAAAAATTCAGTTTGTTGTTGTTCTTGTAGGAGTCTGGAATCAATGTCATTTAATGACTGTTCTATGACAGAAATTTGACCTTTCTGTTGTGTGAACATTTCCTGAAGCTGTTCATGTTTTTTTCTTTAAAGGAGTCCAATTTATTATCCATTTTATCTATTTTAGTTGTCAACTCCTGAATATTTAAAATAAGTGAATGTAAATCTTTTTTGAATGTTGGGTCCTGAGGTGGATTCCTGAGATGGCTCATTCTGAGTAGTTGATGTTGCTGTTGATTTTCTAGTATTTAATTTGACAGGAATTTTCCAATGAAAGTTGATAAAAATTATTCTGATGATGTCTCTGGATATTACAAAGTAGTTAGTAGCAGAAATATCCTCTTATTGTTCTTTTTTCTCAAAATTCCTGTCTGAAAAATTATTGAGGAAAGAGAGCTGTGAGAAAGTGCTGTTACCAGATCACCATCTTGGCCACACACCCCCACTTTTTAACATTTAAACTCCTGTTATATTCACACATTCTTCATATTAAGCAAATTCAGTCCTGAAATCATATATTGCAGAGTTCTTATTGAAAACATTCTCCATGTGAGATACCAACAAATACAGCTGAAAAAAGAAGTGAATCTGCTAAAATGATAAATTTACTCATACAGTTAAAAAGTCCTTGGTATCTTGACACCATACCTTCTCGGTAAGTTCATAATTTATGCATTTATTTATTCTGAGTTTAAAGCTTGCACTGATCTCAATGGACCTTTTTCAGATCAGCCCAGGAGTGCTTTCTGGTTAAGTGGCTTATTCAGAACCACAACACACAGTTAAGCAGTGAAGGCTGAAGGAATTAAATCCTTGGACCTTGCACAACAGGAAACAGCTATATGGAAGTAAAGGACAGTAAACAAAAACTGTGGGTGGCTCTACAGCTGTAAGGATTTCATTTTTAATTATCTCAGGGCCTAAGCCAAAAAAGGGTTTGACATCTTTGAACTAAGTCTGCATGCCTCTCTCTCTCTCTCTATATATATATATATATATATATATGTGTGTGTGTGTGTGTGTGTGTGTGTGTGTGTGTGAGCTCGCGTGTGTGTATATAGCTATAGATATATATACACACATCTCAAGCTCCCATATATCAAAGACTTCTTAACATTTACACTCCTGTTATATTCACATAGTCTTCATATTAAGCAAATTCAATCTTAAAATTATATATTGCAGAGTTCTTATTGAAAACATTCTCCATGCACGACACCAACAAATATAGCTGAAAAAAGAAGTAAATCTGCTAAAATGGTTTTTACTCATACAGTTAAAAAGTCCTTGGTATCTTGACACCCTACCTCCTCAGGAAGTTCATAATGTTTGTATTTATATATTCTGAGTTTAAAGCTTGTTACAAAGCATTTAGAATAAAATACAATAAAATGTAGTAGTTTAAAAAAATCCATATAAGTTGAGCAAAACTGGAACAACACACTAAGAATGAAAGTTGACATTTATTAATGCAGAAAAATATGAAATTAAAAACTGTCACAAATTAAGAAATTGAAAGTTTTTTCTCTACCTAGTTTGCTTGAGTAGTTATTTTTGATTCCAAGTTCTGTTTCACTGCTGGGACAGATGTGAAATTATAAAAAAAAGGATATTAAAAATCTTCCCTGGTTGAAGTGAGGGCAAGTCCCAACACCACATCTGCAGGGAGCTTCATCCCCACACCCCTTTACTAAACACCCTGCACATTCATCACAAATGTAATCACATCAAAAGTTGCACAGCTCAGGGCAAATGAATGAAACTTGACTTGAAGAAATCAACATTTACCAATATTTAGAAAAGTTCATTTAATTCTTATTGCCATTTAAGAAATATGTTAATTTTGACAGACTTTTCTTCCTACTCTATAGTCTGTTAGATAACACAGAGAATGACAAGCTGATTGTTGTCATTTATAGTTTGTTACCCTCAGTCTCCAATTCTGTACTGTCTGACTCTGAACAAGTCACTTAACCAGACACGGCTCACTAGTCACCCCAGAAAAGTGACACATATGGCCAGTGGATTTACCTGGTTAACAATAAATGAACAAATAAACAAACATACATCTTTGTGCATGCATGGCCATACTTAACAATGGAATTTAAGTCCAGCTTCTGCATTAAGTAAGTTCTATACAGACCTGCATGCACCATATCAAGAGACACGGTTACCTCCTAAAAGAATGTCATAAGATTCAAAAGACATGCCTTCAATTTAATGAACCTATACTACTCCATATTTACCAGATGTAGGTCTCTGTGCCACTTTGGATAAGCTCATTTATTACTGTCTCCAAATTGTACACAGAATACTGATCAATTTGGTGCACCTAAAGCTGTCCAGGTCTGGTGTTACACCCCCACCATGACTTCATAACACTAAAGTTGCTGGCATAGCTTAGTAATGTGTTCACACTTTAAATTTTTTTTAAGAAAACTTGACAAGCGATTTAGTTAAGTTTTCTTCTTGATACTATACAGGATACCATAAAATATGAAGTCTATATTATATATTCCAACGCTTAAATGTTCGAATCACTAAAGATCGAACTTTAGTGATCGAATTTTCAAATGTTCAGATATATTAAAAAATAAAAAAAAAAAAGAAAAACTAAAGGGTGTAAGCAGGGGGGCAAGCCCTCCTGCACCCCCCACAACCCTTCTAATTAAATACCAACTCCAAGATCGCGCTACGGTGTAAGAAATGTGAAATGTTCCCATGCAAATGTGGGCTTTTAAACCAGAAAGTTGAAAGGGATGGAAAACTGCCCAAACAACCAATAAACTACAATGTCTGGCCAGAAACTACTCCTCTTGTAGTAGATAGGCTACCTAGTGCTTACTACTCCCACTGATAAGCTAGAAGGTTTCTCACCAACACAGAAAGGCTTGGGGGTGGCTCAGAAGCTTACAAATAGTTCTGGATATGGCAAATCTGTATCTGGACTAAACTAGTTACAGAAAAGACAGAAAACAGGATTAGAACTTTTTTCTATACAGAAAAGCAGCTAAAACAGCAGTAAAAACAATTCAAATTCAGTGCAAGCTAGCAAATTAGAGTTTGTAGCAATATTAAAGCAAATACAGTTTAAATAAATGCAATTAAATTAAAAAAATAACTAAAAACAAGTGCAGAAAGCAGTTAAATTAGGAAAAAATCAAAATGGAGGCACTTATCTGCAGGACGCCAAAACTGGATCTGCGGAGTTTAAACAAGTGCAAACCCATGCAAATGGAGGTTTGTAAACCAGACAGTTTAAAGGGATGGAAAACTGCCCAAACAGCCAATAAACTATAATTTCTGGGCCAGAAACCAATCCTCTTGTAGTAGATAGGCTACCTAGTGCTTACCAATCCCACAGATAAGCTAGAAGGCTTCTTTCCAACACAGAAGGGCTTGGGGGGCTCAGAAGCTTACAAACAGTTCTGGATTCAGCAAATCTGTATCTGGGCTAGACTAGTTATACGAAAGGTGGGAAATAAGCTTAAAACTTTTTTTTACAGAAAAGCAGCTAAAACAGCAGTAAAAACAATTCAAATGCAATGCAAGCTAGCACACTTGAGTGTGTAGCAATGTTAAAGCAGTTCTAGATGCAGAAAATCTGTATCTGGACTAGACTAGTTACAGGAAAGGTGGGAAACAGGCTTAGAATTGTTTTTCTTTTTACAGAAAAGCAGCTAAAACAGCAGTAAAAACAATTCAAATGCAGTGCAAGCTAGCGAGTGTGCAGCAATATTAAAGCAAATACAGTTTAAATAAATGCAATTCAATTAAAAATGACTAAAAACAAGTGCAGAAAGCAGTAAATTAGTAAAAAAAAATCAATAAAAAATAGAGGCACTTAGAGTATCAGAAAACAATGCCAGCAAATATATAAATAATTGAATCAAGAAAAACTTAAGGTAGTATAGCACTCTGAACACTTAAAACATGCCAAAATATACTAATCAGCTCTATATTTCCAGATTGTTTGAGAAGCACAGTCAGTCAGAAAACAAGGAGATTCTAGCTATGATATGCAGGACTTTATGGAGGGAAGGTTTTGTTAAGGGTTTGTCCACGAGAGTAGACCACAAGTACCTTCTTAAATGTAAAGTAACTAGCCTGAAGCACACGTGCTAATACCAATGCTTAAAATGCTTGGAATAACAGATAAACGTAACTAGGCTACTAACATGCAGTATTAAATGCAGAAGAATAAAAGTACTCAAACACTTAAGAGCACACAGCAAAAATAAGGCAATAAAGTATGAAGAAAACAAGTACAGTAAAAGTAGATGAATAAAGCGTACAATTTTTTTTAAAGTGGACAGGGAGGAAACAGAAGTGTTCAAAGTCAAAGAAGCAAGGGGGTAGTCCTGCCCAAATAATCTCACTGCACTATGTTGAGTGACTACATGAGATTGGACTATTAGCAGTGACCAAGATCAGATTTACAGAAGGGGCAGGCAAATCCAAAGCCATCAACAACAAAGGACAGACAAAATACAGCAAATATATAAATAATAAAGCAAATATATAAATACAGCACAGTGCAAACTGAGTTGCAAAAAGCGTACTTATCAGTTTGGAATATCACATGGGAAAAGATTTCAACTCTGCTCACACTCAGGAGAAATTAGTTCTCTGCTACATCAGCTCTGCACAAATTCACAGAAATGCAGTTTGTAATGGAAGTAAAACACAGAAAATTCACCTCAGGCAATGACTAAAAGCTAAGATGGGATGGCTCAACAACCTCCACCTGAAACTCGTTTCTGAGCTACCCTGAGAAACAAAGTGGAGATGACAAGAAATGACAGAAAAATATATAAATACAGTACACTGCAAACTGGTTGTAAAAAGTGTACTTATCAGTTTGGAATATCAGATGGGAAAATATTCCAACTCTGCTCACAGTCAGGAGAATGTAGTTCTCTGCTATATCAGCTCTGCACACATTCACAGAAATGAAGCTTGTAATGAAGTACAACATAGCAAATGCACAACCCCCACCAGAAACTAGCTTCTGCGCTACCCTGAGAAACAAAGTGCAGACAACAAGAAAAGACAGAAACAATACAGCAAATATATATACACACAACATAGTGCAAACTGAGTTGCAAAATGTGTACTTATCAGTTTGGCAACTCCTGAGAGACTTGCTTGGCTACAAACATCTGCATTACAAGCTGAAGCTAAGTGAAACTTGTAATAGTGAATTTTAGTCTTTTGTTAAGTACAAACTTGCAGTTGTAAAAGTGCTGTATTTTTATTTTTTCTGTTTCCTAATTGTGGGTTTCTGAACAGTGTGCTGTGTGTCTCCATGCAGTTCCCCACCCTCCCTCCCTGTTCCTGTGTTGGCATTAGTGTTGGTGGCTCTGGAATTGCCTGCCCCTCCTGCAAGTCTGTATTAGAACACTCCTCCTGGGTCCATCTCAATTGCTCACTTAACCGAGTACAGTTAGATCATATTCTGAGTCTAGTGTTCACTCTACTTAATACAGAGAGAAGATTTGAGAAGGCCAGCCCACTTAGGTTCTTCCTTTCTCTCTTCTTGCACTTAAAAAAATGTTTGCACTTTATTCATTTGCTTTTACTGTATTTGTGTTTTCTCCTACTTTATTTTGCTTTTCTTAAAAGTATCTTAAAAGTACTCAATATTATTTATTCTGCTGCATTTATTACTGCTTGGTAATAGCCTGATTAAATTGTAACTGTTATTCTAAGTATTTTGGTTTAAGCACTTGGGCTTTATACAGGCTGTTTTATATTAAGAAGGTTTGTGGACTGCACTGTTGTGGCAAGACAGGTAGCTTACTTCCTTCTAAGCTGGGAATTGCTGACTTGAAGGCCCAGTGTCTGCTATTCTAAAAGTGTATTAGTTCTAGCTTAAGCACTTGGGCTTCAGGCCAGTTATTCTACATTAAGAAGGTTTGTGGTCTGCACTCTTCTGGGAGGAGAGGCTGGATTCTGCCCTTCTGTGGTGGGAATTTCTGGTCACAGGCTTATTGTGACTGCTTATTTGAACTGTTTCTTTCTGAAATTGGTGCTCCTTGTTGCTGTAGCATAGACCAGATTCAGGCCTGCTGAATCTAGCTTTGTTTGTATAACTTGAGCAATGATCCAGGCTGTCTTTTTTGGAGAAGGTTCCCCTTCACCCTAGTAAGCAGGGGTGTACAATTACAACTTGTTTGATTGAAGACTGCTGGAACAGGGGTTCAGTTTTGAGCTTTTTTCTGTTTAATTGGGTAACTTGTTTAAGTCAGTTTGTTTGTTTTCTATTGTTTTATATATATATATATATATATATATATAGATAGATATATATATATATATATATATATATATATATATATATATATATATTGCACTTTATTCATTTGCTTTTACTGTATTTGTGTTTCTTCCTACTTAGGTTCATAGGTTGGTACTAGGCTATCAGCCCTAGGGGCATTTACAAGCCTAGCCATAACAATTCCCTGGCTATTTCTTCCCACACTATTTACTTCCCTGGACTTCTGTCTAGCAGGGTGACTGACATGACCGCTGGGGTGAATTTACTTTCTCCCATCCAATCATCAAGGTTCCTTTTGAAGAGGACCAAAGAGGTGCTCTGCTTGACATGTATGGGCAGTCTATTCCAGAGTCCGAGGAGTCTCTGGGTCAAGAACCTATCCCTCCAGCATGTTTTTTTATTGCGATGACAAGGTTTAGATCCCTGGAGTGTGTGGCTCTGAGAGACTGGGATTTCTTTAAGTGTAGCATGTCCAACAGCTCTGGGTTTGACATAGCCTTGTATATTAAGCAGAAATTGCCTCAGAGTAGATGATATGTGGCAGAGTATAGCTGGAGTTTTTAAGGCAGTCAGCGTAGGGCATCTGCTTTAGGCCTGTGATTCTTTTAGTGAGGTATTTATGTGGCCTTTCCAGTTGTTGCAGATGTCTTGAGAGGTACATACCAAATGGGGCATTGTATTCTGTAATGGGTCTAATGAGGGATGAGTACATGGGACAATGACCTCCTTTTTTCTGGATGAAAAGCCCTTAGTGATGAGGTGTGCCACATAGGATTTCCTGACTGTTGTGGTGATGTGGTTATTGAAGGTAAGACCACTGTCCACCTGTGTCCCTAAGTCTAATATCACACTTTCAGTATTTAGTGTACTGCCACCTATGTGGTAATTCACGAGTACATGTTTTTTTCCCAAAGGGGATAACTAGACATTTCTTGGACTTGAGCTTGAGCCCATGGCTCTGGCACCACGCATCTGTTTCTGTAAGGCCCTTTTGCAGAGTATCCACATCATTTGGGGATTCAATAATGGCTCCCAGTTTGCAGTCATCTGCGAACTTTGTTAGCCAGAGTCCCTTAGTATTGGCCTGTACTTCAGAGAAGTAGATGCCAAAGAAGAGAGGTCCCAGGACTGAACCCTGATGTACTCCACTTGTCACTTGTCTGGAGCTGAATTTGGAGTCAGCTACTTTTACAGTGTGGGTTCTGTCAGTAAGCCAGTTGGCAACCCATCGAGTGACGTAGGGATTAATGCCCAGCTTAGTAAGTTTATCTATGATTCCAGAGTGGGGGATGGTGTCAAAGGCCTTGGCGAGCTCCAGATAGGTTGTGTGGACTGCCTTACCCTCGTCCACGGCTCTGGAGACTGATTTGAAGAAGTCAATCAATCCATGGCACTGGAGACTGATTCAAAGAAGTCATTCAGGTTCAGGAGACAAGATCGGCCCTTCACAAACCAAAACTGGGTGTGGCCCAGTGTTTTAAGGTTGCCAATGTCTTTGTTTATAAGTTCTATGATAATACGTTCCATGGCCTTGCAGATCAGGCTCGTCAGACTGATGGGGCGGTAGTTCCCAGGATCCAAGGTGTATCCTCCCTTGTGGAGTGGGATAACTGTAGCTGTGTGCCACTCAGTGGGCATGAAGCCTGAGGTGAGGGTATGATTAAACATGACACTTGGGTGAGGTGCCAGTTCATTTTGCAGTATTATTGGGGGCATTCACTACAACTCTGATCTGCGATATATAACAATAAGTATCTTGTTTTGTGCTTTTAACCTGTTTGAGTGTATCTGATTTATTTTCTGAGAAACAAACAAACAAAAAAAAATATATATATATATATATATATATATATATATATATATATATATATACTTGCTTCCCGCCTTTTTAAGCTAGTATAGTCCAGTTTTCAGGTTAGTGCTGAATTCAGGGCTGTGTTACAAATCTCTGTGTTTGCCCATACCTTACTTGGATAGAAGGAAGTTTTTCTGTTCACCTGTGAGAGAGGGGAGCTTTGAGCAGCCTATCTGTCCCTGGAGAAGTGGTTTCAGCCCAGAAATTAGTGGTTTATTGGCCATTTTGGGCTAATTTCTATCTCTTTCTTTTCCCTGCTATAAATACCATATTTGCCCAGTTTTGCGCGCCGGGCAGTGCCTGTTAGCTAGGGTAAAACTATTCCCAGCTCCACAAAGTCTCCTCTTCAATTTTCCCCTTGGAACTAGACAAACTTTCAACTTAAGCACTCAAGCCATTCATTTTTCAGCCCGGCACTTGCTCAAAACTTATAGCAAGCACTTATAAACCCTAGCACTAGACCCTCCTGTACTGTACAGAAGGACAAGGCTCTCTATTCAACCTTATCAGCCATCCAGTAAAACAATTCACTGTACCTATCCAGGCATGTCCAAAGGGCAGTTTCAGGTGTACTCTCCAGTCCAACTGGTGAATCTGGGCATTTTGAGGCAATGTTACAACTGCCTCATGTAAACAGACAACCCCCTCCTACCACCAAACACTAATACATGGAGAGAGATGCAGTTATGCAGCTAAATTAGAGGCTAAGCTCTCTCAATCCAAGACTGGATCAGACAGTCAAGAGGAGAAGGGAAATACTTGCATCACACCACCAGTCTTACACAGACCCATTAAACCAGCACCAGCAAAAAAACACACAAATACATGAAAACATACTTGGAGGCTCTAAATAAAAATCTGCAAAACCAACAGAGACCTCCAAAGAAAACATCCAAGCAATCTCCACCCCCCCAACACAAACCATGAAACATATACTTCACAAAACCAGTGTGCCATGCAATCACAGCCCTTAAGGCAAAATAACATACCTGTAATAGGTGACTCTATAGTCAGGCACACTGACATCCCACTCACTAGGCTGAATAAGGAGAAGGTTACTGTTAGCTGCCTGTTGGGTGCCAGGATCTGCTACATAACACAATCACTCAGGTCACTTCAGAACAAGTACAAATATGACTCTGTCATTGTCCATGTTGGTGTGAATGACCTGAGCCACACCTCCCTGGACTACATGAAGAGAGACATGGAAGAGCTCTCTGATCACGTAGCCCAGGCCGGTATGACCCTAACCCTGAGTAGCATCCTGCCCTCACCAAGAATGATACCACGGTGTAAAGAAAGAATTCTCGATTTCAACAATTGGCTAAGTTTCTGGTGTCATTCAAAGGGGATCCAGTGTCTGTCCACTTGGGATGACATGCTCGACAAGCCATGCTGCTTCACTAGAGACGGCTTGCACCAGTCACCCTTAGGCTTACAAATACTGGCCAAGGCTCTTGCCACCTCCATACTGCCTTTTTTAGGCAAGGCTCAAAAGACAAACCCATTGCCGTAATAGCACAAGTAACAAAAAGCTGAGGGTAATTCTACTCAATGCCAGAAGTCTAAACCTCAAAATGCACACACTCGAGGCACTCCTCAGTATGGAGAAAATCAATATATGTGCGGTAACAGAAACCTGGTTTAAGGCTCCAGAGAGCACCCCAGCGCTACCAGGCTACAACTCATACCATACATTTTGGCCACAGAACCCAAACCGAAATACAAAAGGTGGGGGCGTATCCATATTCATCAGGGATACCCACACCTCCAGGTTAGTAGCACAGCACGATGCTTCAGAGATCATCCACGTGCAACTAACAATGGGCAAAACTGCAATTCAAATTGTAGCTTGCTACAGATTACCCACCATGTCCCAGGTCCCCCATTCCGCATTTCTGGAAACACTGGGAAACATAAAGGTCCTACCAAACACCCTAGTATTGAGTGATTTCAATTACCCAAACATTAACTAGGAGGACTACTCAAGTACTAACTCCCTTGCCCAACTTTTCCTAGAATTTATAAACTTAAATGTCCTGGTTCAGCTGGTCAACACTCCCTCCAGAGGTTACAACATATTGGACCTGGTCATCACCAACATGGGCAACTGGTGTTCCACACTAGAGGTCAACCCCTCGCTGGTTAGATCTGACCATAAACAAATCACTTTGGATATCCATATTCCGCCCCCACCCCTGGACAAGAAAACCACCGTGAAAAACTTTTCAAAAGCAAACCACTTTATTTAAGACCAAGGTGGAAAGTTTCAAAGCCCCCATGCAGAAGGATAACAATGTCCAAGCTGCAAAATCCTTTACTAATGCATGCTACGGGCAGCTACAAGAATGCATGAATTGTGCCATCCCAAGCAAAACCAAGACTCACTCCTCCAAGAAAGGGAAACCAGTCCTGTGGACTCCTGCCATAAACAAGCTATATAATATTAAGAGAAAACTAGTACAGAAAATTGTAAAATCCCAAGAAGGGAAGACATCCCTGATCAGTATCAGCAAGAAACTACGATCCCTCATAAAATCATCCAAGGGGAGCTTTGAAAGAAAAATTGCCAAGGATTCCAAAGATAACCACAAGGCATTCTTTAGCTATGTCAAGAATCTAAGTGGCAATGCTCAGATCTGCTCAGAGTTAGTGCATAATGGCACAAAATACACTGAACCGACTGATATTGCCAACATCCTGGCAGACAGGTTCAGTGCAAACTTCACCCCCCTCTCACCCCCAAAAGTGCCCATAACCATACCAGAAGAATGCAGAGTCCCTGAAATCACAGACACTCAGGTTAAAACAGCCCTCTTCAAAGTCAAAAACACAGCATCCATGGGACCAGACTGTGTCCCAGGCTGCGTCCTACACGACCTCAAAGATTAACTAACCCCTCACCTAAACACACTGTTCAAACTCAGTCTCTCCACAGGCTACATACCCATAGAGTGGCACACAGCAACTGTTATTCTGCTCCACAAAGGTGGAGCCACAACAGACCCAGGGAACTATCACCCTATAAGCCTGGCTAGCTTGATCTACAAGGCTATGGAGTGCATCATCATGGAACTCATTAACAGAGACACTGGGAACCTCCAAACACTGGACCCTACCCAGTTTGGTTTTGTTAAGGGCAGATCATGCCTCCTAAACCTGGTGGACTTCTTTGAGATGGTTACCAAGGCTATAGATGAGGGAAAGGTGGTACACACAGCCTAACTAGACCTCGCCAAGACCTTCAACACCATTCCCCATTCTGGTATTATAGACAAGCTCACCAGCCTGAACAAAAACCTCGATGTCACAAGATGGGTTGCCAACTGGCTCACGGACAGAACCCACATGGTGAGAGTTGCAGGAGCTAGGTCCGACTCTAAACTGGTTACAAGTGGCGTTCCCCAGGGCTCAGTCCTAGGACCCCTTCTGTCCGGCATATACTTCTCAGTGGTACAGGCAAGCACAGGAGGACTATGGCTCACCAAGTTCGCAGACGACTGCAGACTAGGGGCTATAATTGACTCATCGGCTGACACAGACATCCTCCAAAAGGGTCTCACTGAGATGGATAACTGGTGTCAAAATCATGGCCTCAAGCAAGCTAAATGCCAAAAAGTGCATAGTCACCCCTTTGGAAAAAACAAATTACCCACAAACTACCACATAGGTGGTAGTCCCCTAAATACGGAAGACGTAATAAGGGATCTGGGGACCCAAGTAGATAATAATCTCAACTTTGATAATCCCATTGCCAAAGTGGTTAGAAAATCCTTCTACGTGGCCTACCTAATCACAAAAGGGTTCGTATCCAGATCAAAAGAGGTCATTGTGCCCCTCTACTTATCACTCATCAGACCCATCATAGAGTACAACGCTCCATTTGGGATGTACCTTACAAGACACCTGCAACAGCTGGAAAGACCACAGAAGTACCTCACCAAGAGGATCACTGGCCTTAAACAGATGCCCTATGCAGCTCGACTGAAGAAACTCCAGTTGTACATTCCGCCTACTCAGAGATGATCTCTGCCTGACATACAAGGCCATGTCCAACCCAGAATTGATGGACATGCTCCACCTGAAGAAAACCTTATCCCCTCGAGCCACACGCTCTAGGGATCTAAACCTCACTACAACAATAAATAGGACGTGCTGCAGGGATAGATTCCTGTCCCAGAGACTTCCCATGCTTTGAAACAAGATCCCAATCTACATTATGCAGAGCTCCTCACTAACACTCTTCAAAAGAAACCTTGACGAGTGGATGGGAAACAGAAAGTTTACCTCGGGCATCACTTCAGTGGCTCTGCTGGACAGAGGAACAGGGAACTAATCTAAGGGGGTGGCGAAAGCCAACACATTCTGGCTAGGCTTATAAATGCCTTCGGGCAGATAGCCTAGAACCAACTTATGAACCTATGAACCTAAAAGATTCCAACTCTGCTGACAGTCAGGAGAATTTAGTTCTCTGCTGCATCAGCTCTGCACAAATTCACAGAAATGCAGTTTGTATCAGATGGGAAAAAATTCCAACTCTGCTGACAGTCAGGAGAATTTAGTTCTCTGCAATATCAGCTCTGCACAAATTCACAGAAATTCAGTTTTTAATGGCAGTACAAGACAGAAAAAACACCTCAGGCAATGATTAACAGGTAAGATGGGCTGGCTCAACAACCCCCACCTGAAACTAGCATCTGAGCTACCCTGAGAAAGTGCAGACAACAACAGAAGACAGAAACAATACAGCAAATATATAAATAATAAAGCAAATATATAAATACAACGCAGTGAAAACTGACTTGCAAAAAGTGTACTTATCAGTTTGGAATATCAGATGGGAAAAGATTCCAACTCTGCTCACAGTTAGGAGAATTTAGTTCTCTGCTATATCAGCTCTGCAGAAATTCACAGGAATGCAGTTTGTAATGGAAGTACAGCACAAAAAATACAACTTAAGGAAAGACTAACAGCTAAGAAGGGCTCACTCAACAACCGCCACCTGAAACTAGCTTCTGAGCTACCCTGAGAAACAAAGTGTAGACAACAATAAAAAGACAGAAATAATATAGCATAAATATATAAGTTGTTGTGTCTTTTGGCTTTTCCCGGTTAGGGGTCGCCACAGCGGAACTCCAGTCCGCTAATGATTGGCAGTAGATTTTTACGTGCCGTGTTGCCAGCCCTGATGCACAACCTTCAATGAAGGTACGCCCATTCACGCATGTCTCCACACAGAAGATGCTTTACCTGAGAATCGAACAGGACAACTTCTTACTGTGAAGCGACAATGCTACCGCAGCACCACCACCGCAGTTACAAAGCAAATATATAAATACAGCTCAGTGAAAACTGAGTTGCAAAAAGTGTATCAGTTCACAGAAATACAGTTTGTAATGGAAGTACAACATAGAAAATGCACCTCACGCAATGACTAACAGCCAAGATGGGCTGGCTCAACAACCCCCACCTGAAACTCGCTTCTGTGCTACCCTGATAAACAAACTGCAGACAAAATACAGCACAGTGCAAATTGAGTTGCAAAAATGTGTACTTATCAGTTTGGAATATCAGATGGGAAAAGATTCCAACTCTGCTGGCAGTCAGGAGAATTAAGTTCTCTGCTATATCAGCTCTGCACAACCTCACAGAAATGCAGTTAGTAATGGAAGTACAACAGAGAAAATACACCTCAGGCAATGACTAACAACTAAGATGGGCTTGCTCAACAACCCCCATCTAAAACTAGCTTCTGAGCTACCCTGAGAAACAAAGTGCAGACAACAACAAAAGACGGAAACAATAGAACAAATATATAAATACAGCACAGTGAAAACTGACTTGCAAAAAGTGTACTTATCAGTTTGGAATATCAGATGGGAAAAGATTCCAACTCTGCTCACAGTCGGGAGAATTTAGTTCTCTGCTATATCAGCTCTGCACAGATTCACAGAAATGCACTTTGTAATGGAAGTACAACACAGAAAATACACCTCAGGCAAAGACTAACAGTAAGATGGGCTGGCTCAAGAACCTCCACCTGAAACTAGCTTCTGAACTACCCTGAGAAAGAAAGTGCATATATCATCAAAAGACTGAAACAATACAGCAAATATATAAATAATAAAGCAAGTATACAAATACAGCACACTGCAGACTGGTTGCAAAATGTGTACTTATCAGTCTGGAATACCAGATGGGAAAAGAATCCAACTCTGCTTACAGGACAATTTAGTTCTCTGATATATGAGATCTGCACAAATTCACAGGAATGCAGTTTGTAATGGAAGTACAACACAGCTGACTGCTGTGATGGCTTACTGGTTAACTACTGCGACTATAGTGTGCAGGGTCCTGGGTGCAAGTCCTGCAAGGATTGTTTATTTGGGGTTGGGAGGGTGGCATAACGGTTAAGGTGTTTGCCTTACAAACACAAAGTGCAGGGTTTAAATCTCACTGGGGATAATTGGCTAGGCTTAAAATGGCTCACAAGGGCAGTTAGGCTAGTACTAATTTATGAACCTATGAACAGAAAATACACCTCAGGCAATGGCTAACAACTAAGATGGGTTGGCTCAACAACCCCCACCTGAAACTAGCTTCTGTGCTACCCTGAGAAACAAAGTGCAGGCAAAATACAGCACAGTGCACACTGAGTTGCAAAAAGGGTACTTATCAGTTTGGAATACCAGATGGAAAAAGATTCCAACTCTGCTCACAGTCAGGAGAATTTAGTTGTCTGCTATATCAGCTGTGCAGAAATTCACAGAAATGCAGTTTGTAATGGAAGTACAACACAGAAAATACACCTCAGGCAATGAGTAACAGCTAAGATGGGCTGGCTCAACAACCCCCCCTGAAACTAGCTTCTGAGCTACCCTGAGAAACAAAGTGTATACAACAACAAAAGACAGAAACAATGCAGCAAATATATAAATAATAAAGCAAATATATAAATACAGCACAGTGCAAACTGGTTACAAAAAGTGTACTTACTTTGGAATAGTGGATGGGAGAAGATTCCAACCTGAGAAACAAGGTGCAGACAAAATACAGGACAGTGTAAACTGAGTTGCAAAAAGTGTACTTATCAGTTTGGAATATCAGCTGGGAAAAGATGCCAACTCTGTTCACAGTCAGAGAATTAATTCTCTGCTATATCAGCTCTACACACATTCACAGAAATGCAGTTTGTAATGCAAGTACAACACAGAAAATACACCCCTGGCAATGACTAACAGCTAAGATGGGCTGGGTCAACAACCCCCACCTAAAAAGTACAGTTTTGTACCTACCATAAATGTAGATGTTCGAAGATCCACATTGCTGCAGTCCTTACATATGGGTAGTCCACTGTCCTCAGTCGGCCCGAATACCAAAGTATTAGGCTGACGTCGGTCATGGGCGCTCAGAACTGACATCAGAGCGTCAGGGTATAAAAGCGCATGACCGACGTCATATCCTCAGTCTTTTCTTGCCCCAGATGTCAGAAGGCCCTAAAAAGAAAGGCCACAGCCCAAAAACAGGATACCTCCCAAAAACATGCCCAACAACAACCATCACCCAAACCATATAACCATGCCAAACTACAGAGGGGAAGGAGGGAGGGTAAATTGGACTGCAGCAATGTGGATCTTCGAACATCTACATTTATGTAGGTACAAAACTGTACTATGTTCTTCATCTCACATTGCTGCAGTCCTTACATATGGGTAGAATCCCAAAGCAGAGGTAAAGGGAGGATGGCAAAATCATAAAGCATTAGGGGCTGCTAAAATGCCCTGTAATATTGCAGTGGCAAATCCAGCCCTAGACTTAGAATAAAGAGGAAGGTGGTAATGCCTGGAAAAAGTATGTACTGAACTCCAAGTGGCTGCTTCCAAAATATCTTTTGTAGCTACCCCCCTTAGAAAGGCAGTAGAAGTGGCAGTAGCTCTAGTGGAATGAGGTCTGATTCCAGCCGGAATCTCCTTACCATGATGGGAATAACAGAAAGAAATACAAAACCCAATCCATTTAGAAATAGTTTGTTTTGAAACAGGTTTTCCCTGAGAACCCAAAGCAAAAGAAACAAACAACTGCTGAGACTGCCTGAACCCCTTGGTTCTGCTCAAATAATAACTAACTGCCTGTGAATATCCAAAGTATGCAAAATCTTCTCCCCTTTATTTTGGGGGTTTGCATAAAAAGTAGGCAAATGAATAGTTTGGTTCAAGGCCACACTAGAAACCACTTTAGGCATAAAGGAAGGATTAGTACGCAAAGATACCCTATCCTTATGAAAAATCAGGAAAGGTTCCACTGCCATAAGGGCCTGTAATTCAGAAACCCTTCTTGCAGAGGTAATGGCCAACAAAAAGCAGTCTTCCATGATAAATACTTTAACTCGGCAGTAGCTGCAGGCTCAAAAGGTTGTAGAGTAAGCTTTTCCAACACAAAATTGAGATCCCAAGCAGGAGTAGGAGCTCTACGTGGGGTCTTATGTTCTTTGCCCCTCTAAGAAATTGCTTAAACAAAGGATGGGAAAATAAAGGAGGGTCACAGTCATAGTGAGCAGAAATGGCTGCAGCATGAACCTTTATCGAGGAGAAAGACAAACCCTTGTCCAATAACTCAGTAAGATATTGAAGAGAAACACTTAAATCAGGCTTGGGAACATCAAAGTCCTTCGCTTTGCTCCAAGAAAAATCTCCTCCATTTATCAGCGTAAACTTTCCTTGTACTAGGCCTTCTGGCCTCCAAAATAACATTCAAAACTTGTTGTGGGAAGCTGAGACCCTCCAGGGCCTAAAACAGAATATGCCAGGCTGTGAGATGCAGAGACTGAATCTTGACATTGAGGAAGTGATTGCCCTCCTGAGACAAAAGATCACGGAATCAAAGGCAGAGGCCATGGAGGCTCCGTATCAAACTCCTCAGTAGTGGGTACCAGTGCTGTCGAGGCCAATCCGGGCGCTATCAGAATCATGGATGGCTTGTCTATTCTGGCCTTCAGGAGTACCTTGGGAATGAGAGGCAGAGGTGGAAAGGCATAGACATGATGATTGCTCCAACTGAATGATAGAGCATCCACCTTCCAAGCTGTGGGATGAAACATTTTTGTGCAAAACTTTGGCAACTGGTAATTTAGTGGAGAAGCGAACAGATCTATGTCTGGAGTCCCCCATAACACTGTCAACTTTTGAAACACATGAGGATCCAGTTTCCACTCGTGAGGATCCACAATTTGTCTGCTCAACACATCCGCTAAGGAGTTCTGTGCTCCTGGTAGAAACCTTGCCTGAAGATTGAGGTGTAAACTGAGAGCAGTCTCCCACAAAATCATCGCTTGCCTGCAAAGAGGGTACGAATGGGTTCCCCTTGCTTGTTGATGTACCACATGACAGTAGTGTTGTCTGTTTGAATCAACACCTGTCCTGGGTGAAGTAAATCCTTGAAAGCCATCAATGCAAATTGGACTGCTAACATCTCCTTCAAGTTGATATGCAAATGTTGAAGTCTGACAGGCCACGTGTCTTGCACCCATTTTCCATTGAGGTGTGCTCCCCAAGCCTTGTCCGAGGCATCTGTCGTTAGAATCTGACTCGCCTCTGGTCGGGTCACAGAGAGTCCCTTGTTTAGGTGACATTCCTGAGCCCACCACAAAAATTTCTTTCTGAATGCAAGGTATTATCTGAATGACAGTGTCTAGATCTTGGCAGTGTTGTGTCCATACATTTTTGAGATACCATTGAAGCTTCCTCATATGCAGTTTGGCATTGGGAAGCACCAGAATACAAGATGCCATGAACCCCAAGGCTTGAAGGACTGTCCTTGCAGTCAGCCTGGACTGTAGAGACATTTGATGGAAATAAAGAGAAAGGCTTCTTTGTTTGTCCGGGGTCAAAATGGCCATCTGGGAAGCTGTATTCAGTCTCACACCCAGAAAGCACATGTCCTGAGAGGGTACTAGACTGGACTTTGTTTCGTTCACAGAATACCCTAGGCATCTTAACACTACCATCACATACTGTAGATGATGCAGAAGTTCGTCTTTGTGTTGCGCAATAATCAGGCAATCGTCCAAATAAGGATAAATCTGTATTCCTCTTAACCTGAAAAAGGCTATCACTGGAGCCAGAACCTTTGTGAACACTCTGGGCGCAGTAGATAAGCCAAAGGGCAATGCAGAGAACTGATAATGTAAATTTCCAGCCCGAAAACGCAGGTACCTCTTGCAACTGGGCCTGATAGGAACATGAAGATAAGCCTCTTTGAGATCCAGAGTTACCATCCAGTGATCTTTTCCCAACAGAGGTAAAAGCTGTTGTAACGACAGCATTTTGAACTTTGGAATGTCCAGATAAGTGTTGAGGATAGATAAATCCAAAATTGGTCTCCACGTGTTCCCTTTCTTTGGTACTAGAAACAGGCAAGAATAAAATCCTAGTCCCACTTCTGACAGAGGAACTGGCTGTATAGCTCCTATTTGAAGAAGTAAAGAAATCTGCTTGTGAGCCTCTATCCTTTGCCGAGGAGGAACGTCTGGCATGCCTTTGAAAGGAGGCAATGTATGGAAATAGAACTTGTAGACTCGGTTTATAATGTCCAATACCCATTTGTCCTGGGTGACTAAAAGCCAGTTTTGCTTGAAGAGTGCTAACTTTCCTCCCAAAGGAGCTGCCAGGAAGAAGAATCTGGCAGCTGAAAATGCAGGTCATTGGGCTTGTTTACGAAAGGACTGGCCCTGCCCTCACCTGCAGATTGTACAGGTGAACTCCAAGTCCTAGGCCTGAATGTACTGTGAGCTCTGCCCGCCACGCCTAGATCTACCCCTAGACTGAGAATCAGAAGAAGGGTAGGTCCACCCCTTAGTAGGCCAATTTCTACTAAACTTTGAGGTTGCACCTGCAAAATCTTTAACAGTCTGCATGGACTTAGCCTTGTCTTCCATTTTCTTCAAACCGACTACACAGGGGACCAAACAAAACTTCAGACTGTAAAGGGCATCCAGAATTCTAGTTTTAACATGCTCGGACAAATTCTGATCCTTAAGCCAGGCGTGCCTACGAAGAACTGAACCAGTGGCAGCCACCCTAGAAGAGGCCTGTACAGCATCAAAACCACACTGCAAAGAATGCTTACCCACCTGTTCAGAGACATGTACTAAATCCTGCAATTCTTTACACTCTATGCCCTCTGCCAAAGCATCCACTTTAGATTTTAGCTGAGAAAGGAGGAAATTCTGATATTTCAACATATGAAACTGGCAATTTAAAGCCCTCATTGCTAAAGTAGAAGAGGTATACACCGTCTTACCCCATCTATCCAAAGCTCTAGCTTCCTTATCCAGAGGAACCGGATTCTTTACAACAGAAGCTCTAACACCCTTAGGCCCCTGACTAATCGTTTCTGGGTCCACCCTAGGACTCTTATACAGATATTTATGAGCCTCAGGCACCCTGTAATACCTACCGGCGCAGGAGGCAAAGAATCTGGATTAAGGGAAGCCTCCGAGAAAACATCTTGAACAGCAGTGAAATACCTGGAGCAGTGGTTTGATTATACTGAAAGCAACTACTTGTTTACACTATCTAAATTATCTTAAATGAGCCCTTTGCCTTCAGTGATTTGCTGAATGTGACCACTGCCCTGAGTCTGCAGGATGTAGATGAAGATTATCTTTTAGGGACTACTTGGCAATTAGGCCCTCTCTCAACAGTTATGTAAACAAGCTTGACCCCGGGAGAAAAGTGGCTGAAGCTTTTCAAAGAAGGGCCTGAACTGACTACACTCTATCCGTAATTGCTAGGGTTTTATCTATACCACCCTCAAACGCATTTGCAGAAAGAGTTTTTCACTGGTGAAAGGTAAATGGACAGATGTGCAAAACCGATGTAGCGTGGACTTGTTAAAAGCTGAACTCATGATGAGTGTAAATTACGGATGAAATGTTGTGACTTTACTCAATATTATTTCAAATCGGGCCCTTCTTCAAGCCATAAAATCAATTCAAAATACACTTTTAAAAAAAGTGATTTATTGTACTAATTTTGTGTTTTTCTTTGTTTAGCATTAATTTGTACTAGGGTATGTAGTTGTGTTCTTTGCTTTAGCTTTATTTGACAGTCTTAATTTTATACTTGGCTTGTATGTGGTATGTAGATTTTTAAGTTTTCTTTCTGAATAGCAATGGATGGTTTATGAATTTTACTTTTAAAATAAACAAGTGTCTGTTTAATGAGTAGTGTGGTTTCAATTCCTTTAAAGTTTATTGTTACAACCGATTAGTGTGTGTGCAGTAATAGTTCACTTCATTTAAATGGTTTGAGTTTTCAGTATGCTGTAATGTCACAATGTTGCATCCATAACTAATACTGCATCTCCTTTAACAACTCTGGTGATGTCGTGGTGGGGGTGTGGCCAGTGTCATGTTGGCCACACCCCTATCATGTTGACCACACCCCCATGTCCCACTTTGCCCTTGTTAAAAGGTGGCAACCCTGCCTGAAACTAGCTTCTGAACTACCCTGAGAAAGAAAGTGCAGATATCAACAAAAGACTGAAACAATACAGCAAATATATAAATAATAAAGCAAGTATACAAATACAGCACTGCAGACCGGTTGCAAAATGTGTACTTATCAGTCTGGAATATCAGATGGGAAAAGAATCCAACTCTGCTTACAGGAGAATTTAGTTCTCTGCTATATGAGATCTGCACAAATTCACAGGAATGCAGTTTGTAATGGAAGTACAACACAGCTGACTGCTGTGATGGCTTACTGGTTAACTACTGCGACTATAGTGTGCAGGGTCCTGGGTGCAAGTCCTGCAAGGATTGTTTATTTGGGGTTGGATGAATAAGGTGTTTGCCTACAAACACAAAGTACAGTTTAAATCTCACTGGGGATAATTGGCTAGGCTTAAAATGGCTCGCAAGGGCAGTTAGGCTAGTACTAATTTATGGCCCTATGAACAGAAAATACACCTCAGGCAATGGCTAACAACTAAGAGGTTGGCTCAACAACCCCACCTGAAACTATCTTCTGTGCTGAGAAACAAAGTGCAGGCAAAATACAGCACAGTGCACACTGAGTTGCAAAGGGTACTTATCACTTTGTAATATCAGATGCGAAACGATTACAACTCTGCTCACAGTAAGGAAAATTTAGTTCTCTGCTATATTCGCTCTGCAAATTCATAGAAATGCAGTTTGTAATGGAAGTACAACACAGAAAATACACCTCAGGCAATGACTAACAGCTAAGATGGTCTGGCTCAACAACCCCCACCTGGAACTAGCTTCTGAGCTACCCAGAGAAATAAAGTGCAGACAACAACAAAGACAGAAACAATACAGCATATGTATAACTAATAAATCAAATATATAAATACAGCACAGTGCAAACTGGTTACAAAAAGTGTACTTACTTTGGAATAGTGGATGGGAGAAGATTCCAACCTGAGAAACAAGGTGCAGACAAAATACAGGACAGTGTAAACTGAGTTGCAAAAAGTGTACTTATCAGTTTGGAATATCAGCTGGGAAAAGATTCCAACTCTGTTCACAGTCAGAGAAATAATTCTCTGCTATATCAGCTCTACACACATTCACAGAAATGCAGTTTGTAATGCAAGTACAACACAGAAAATACACCCCTGGCAATGACTAACAGCTAAGATGGGCTGGGTCAACAACCCCCACCTAAAACTAGTTTTTCAGCTACCCTGAGAAACAAAGTGCGGACAACAACAAAAGACAGAAACAATACAGCAAATATATAAATACAGCAGAGTGCAAACTGAGTTGCAAAAAGTGTACTTATCAGTTTGGAATATCAGATGGGAAAAGATTCCAACTCACACTGTCTTACTGACAGTGCTCACCAAGTGCTTTATGGCTTAAGTCGAAAGTAGAAATCTGTTGTGAGCCTCTATCCTTTGCGAGGAGGAACGTCTGGCATGCCTTTGAAAGGAGGCAATGTATGGAAATAAACTTGTAACCGGTTTATAATGTCCAATACCCATTTGTTGGGTACCATTTTGCTTGAAGAGTGCAACTTTCCTCCCAAAGGAGCTGCCAGGAAGAAGAATCTGGCAGCTGAAAATGAGGTCATTGGGCCTGTTTACGAAAGGACTGGCCCTGCCCTCACCAGATTGTGCAGGTGAACTCCGTTCTAGGCCTGAAGACTGAGCTCTGCCCCCACGCTAGATCTACCCCTAGACTGAGAATCAGAAGAAGGTAGTCCACCCCTTAGTAGGCCAATTTCTACTAAACTTTGGAGGTGCACCTGCAAAAATCTTTAACAGTCTGCATAGACTTAGCCTTGTCTTCCATTTTCTTCAAACTGACTCACAGGGGACCAAACAAAACTTCAGACTGTAAAGGGCATCCAAATCTGTTTAACATGCTCGACAAATTCTGATCCTTAAGCCAGGCGTGCCTCGAAGAACTGAACCAGTGGCAGCCACCCTAGAGGCCTGTACAGCATCAAAACCACACTGCAAAGAATGCTTACCCACCTGTTCAGAGACATGTACTAAATCCTTTCTTTACACTCATGCCCTCTGCCAAAGCATCCACTTAGATTTTGCTGAGAAAGGAGAAATTTGATATTTCAACATATGAAACTGGCAAAGCCTCATTGCTAAAGTGAAGAGTAACACTTCTTACCCCATCTATCCAAAGCTCTAGCTTCTATCGGAACGGATTACAACAGAAGCCTAACACCCTTAGGCCCCTGACTAAAGTTTCCCTAGGACTCTTACAGATATTTATGAGCCTCAGGCACCCTGTAATACCTTAAGCAGGAGGCAAAGAATCGGATTAAGGAAGCCTCGAAAAACATCTGAACAACATCCAAAACAGGAGGTATAGCCAAGGGCTATGCTGTAAAACAAAATTCCCTAAGCCTCTTCCTGAATCAGAGAAATCCTGCCTTCCCACTTAAAATGCTCCCTCATGGAATGAAGTTTCTGAAAAGAAAAATCCTCTGGAGGAGAAGCAGAAGGAGGAATCTGCATCAGAATCAGAATAAGGAAAATCTGAATTCTTCAGCAGAAGACTCTGAGTCATCTGAGCCTGAAACTTTCCAACTCTGGCTCCACCTGGGCCTCTTATCAGGAGGGGCATAGAACCTCTAATTAAAGTAATCAAACTTCTGCCATTTTAAGCATGTGCTTAGGCACAGACCCTGAAGACAGACACCAGAAGGCAAAAAAAAAAAAAAAAAAAAAAAAGAAAAAAAAAAAAAAAAAAAAAAAAAAAAAAAAAAAAAAAAAAAAAAAAAAAAAAAAAAAAAAAAAAAAAAAAAAAAAAAAAAGATGAAAAAGGGGCCTTTTCTGTTATTGGGCGGAGCAGAAAACCCATCCCAAAGGGGGATGAAAATTATAAAACTCTTTTTTTATTACCCTGGAAAATCAAGTCCTGCAAGGATTGTTTATTTGGGGTTGGGAGGGTGGAATAACGGTTAAGGTGTTTGCCTTACAAACACAAAGTACAGGGTTTAAATCTCACTGGGGATAATTGGCTAGGCTTAAAATGGCTCACAAGGGCAGTTTGGCTAGTACTAATCTATGAACCTATGAACAGAAAATACACCTCAGGCAATGGCTAACAACTAAGACGGGTTGGCTCAACAACCCCCACCTGAAACTATCTTCTGTGCTACCGTGAGAAACAAAGTGCAGGCAAAATACAGCACAGTGCACTACAGTTGCAAAAGAATTACTTATCGGTTTGGAATATCAGATGGAAAAAGGTTCCAACTCTATACGAATGGGAGAATTTAGTTGCCCACTATATCAGCTGTGCGAGAACATTCTAGAAATACAGTTTAATGGAGGTACAACACAGAAAAATACACCTCGAACTTGTGGTAACAGCTAGATGGGCTGGCTCAACAACTACACGACAGCTTCTGAGCTACCCACAGGAAACAAAGTGTATACCAACAACTAAAAGACGAAACAATACAACAAATATATAAATAATAAACACAAATATATAAATACAGCACAGTGCAAACTGGTTACAAAAGTGTACTTACTTTGGAATAGTGGATGGGAGAAGATTCCAACCTGAAACAAGGTTTGGTAGGAAAATACAGGACGAAAGTGTAAACTGAGTTGCAAAGATGTACTTATCAGTTTTGGAATATCATGGGAAAAAGATTCCAACTCTGTTCACAGTCAGAGAAATAATTCTCTGCTATATCAGCTCTACACACATTCACAGAAATGCAGTTTGAAATACAGAGTACAACACAGAAAATACACCCCTGGCAATGACTAACAGCTAAGATGGGCTGGGTCAACAACCCCCACCTAAAACTAGTTTTTCAGCTACCCTGAGAAACAAAGTGCAGACAACAACAAAAGACAGAAACAATACAGCAAATATATAAATACAGCAGAGTGCAAACTGAGTTGCAAAAAGTGTACTTATCAGTTTGGAATATCAGATGGGAAAAGATTCCAACTCACACTGTCTTACTGACAGTGCTCACCAAGTGCTTTATGGCTTTGAAAGTCAGATGAACATTTAGTGCTTTTTTCTGTAACTAGTAGTGCATGGAGCAGATAAAGCTCTATGCACTACAAGGAGTTATGATCAGTTCTCCTATCATTAACTCTTTATTATGTATTCACAACATGGATACGAAGATTCACCTCTCGAGCTTCAGTCTCGAGTTAAATTCTTTGCCATCCATGTCTTGAACACATAATAAGCCGGTTATGACTGGCGAACTTCTTATAATCCACTACATCACATTCAAACTTTCTCCATTTTTGTTTGAACACTGATTACTAACAACATGCTGTAATCACACTTCTTTATATCATAAAGCTGAACTTGAAACATTAATACCTTATTACCGCTTTCAACCTTTGATACCGAGCTAAGTTCAGAGAGGTAGAAAATTTAATGACAAAAGTTAGTTTCTATTCTTTGATCTTGATTTAGGTTCATAGGTACTTATATTAAGCTATTGATCTATGAGGATCCTAAGAAGGCTAGTTGAACATTCCCATTGCAATTTTTAGCCCTTTTATTTTGCATACAAATAACCCAGATATGGTCCGAAAAAAGGATATGTTTAGACATTTATATGTTTCTACTACCAATGAGAGATAGAGGTGCTATACTGGCAGGGGCAGTGGGTTCTGAATTTGTAATTACCCATCCATTGTCCTGAATTATGTTTGATCAGAGTAAGGGAAATACTTTTGTTTTATGTGGAATGAAGACAGTTCCATAGAAGCAATATTCTTAGTGATATGGACCTATCCCTCCAACATGTTCAATTTATCTGGCAAAGAGACTGAGATTCTTTGAGCGGGTGTTTATGATACCACTGGACTTCAAATGTTATCAGATCTGACAGAATTGGGTCTGCTGAAGTTCTATATGCAAATCAGAGTTTAAGTCTCAGTAGCCTGTATGATATTGAGAAAAGAGACAAGGATATATGAGATGGTCTGCACAAAGTTTAGGCCCTTGATTTTTTTTTTAGTTAGAAAGCATTCTAGTCATTATAGTTATAATAAGTCTTTGTAAAGGTACAAGCTGAAAGGGGTGTTATATTCAATGACTGGGCTGAGTGCCAAGTACAGTGGAAAAATATAACCCTGGATCTGAATGCAGTACTTTTAGATATATGCTGTGAAATGAAAAAGGACTTCCTTAGAACAGTGGAAATGTGGCACTCAAAGGACAGGTCATTGTCAACATAGGTTCTCAAATCCCTAACTATGCAATCAGTTTTTCAGGGGGGGTGATGTCAATTATGACAGTTGAAAGGGGAGTCGTGTTTGCCAAAGGAAATGATTATACACTTCTTTGCATTTAGATTGAGGTCATAGTTTTGACACCAGTATTTGTATGGGTCAGGCTCTCTTTGAGGATCTTGGTGTCCTCTGAGGAGTTTGTGATGGCACCTGATTTACAGTTATCTGTAAAATTGGTCAGCCACAAAACCTTATCATTAGATTTGACCTCTGAGTAGTAAATCCAAAAGAGGAGAGGTCCAAGGACTGAAACCTGGGGTATACAACTAGTGACAGATATTCTGGATGGGAGAAATACAAAATATATTACTATTTTAGGCAATGTTAAGGACACTGTTGAATTACATACAATAAGTCCAGCCAGGCAGGCTTTAGGGAACTAGATGACATTTTTATTATCTGGATTGGTGATTAAATGGAATTCTTGGAA